>NC_081138.1:2440000-2712601 GCF_958295425.1 Solea solea
GTGACTCCTTTTCTAAAAGCCGCCCACAACTGCTCCAAACGCACTTTGTAAGCCCTGGTGTGTACGAAATAAACGTCAGTTACTTGTCATTTACAGAATACTGTGTTTTAGGGCAGGGGAGGACAAAGGACTGAGTGTCAAATCTCCCACTGTGGCACACCTGCATCTGAACAGATGAGAGCATGAAGAAAATCATCTGAAAGAACCTCACGACCGTTATTCAAAGCCTCTCAAAGTCAACATCCAATCCAATAATAATGTGGCCTCTTTTCCTCATCTTTTTTCCCTCTCTCACTCCGAGAGGAAAACACAATACCTGGTATAGCTGGGGGAATTTCGAGAGCAGATTTCCACGTTAGCAGAACGTTCATTATCAAAGAGAGAGATGGAAAACATAATAGTGAAAAAAATAGTGAAAGAAAGCCAGATTAATCAAGACTCGGTGGTACATGAGAACTAAAGGATGAGTTTAGAGCTGCAACTGAGGATGAAACCTTAAAAAATGCTGATCGGTGTTCGTCAAACCTGGAAATGAACCAAAATGATTCACTTTTAATGATTTCTTTGTTACCCAGAGCCAAGAAATGAAGAAAATATTCACATTTAAGAAGCTTAAACAATCAGAAATCTTGTTTAAACAATCAGAAATCTTGTTTTAATCACACCGATGAATTGATTATCAAAGTAGTCGTCGATTAATTTAGTATTTTCAGCACTAGATGAGATTAAAAGCTAGTCTTGGTTGAATTTTTGTGCTTTTAAGTCCCCACAGTTATTAATTTGGCCCAAACTGATCATTTTCTCCGATATGAAAAGAAAAGCCTGTGAATTCTGCACTGAGCTCTTCCAGCTTTGACTTGTATCTGGTCAGTCCAGCTTGCCCCTCCATCTCTAGGAGACAGTGTTTACTGTGTGTGTGTGTGTGTGTGTGTGTGTGAGGCTGTTCATACACTAAGTACAAACAGGTTCATCCATGAAACACCAGGTCCTGAAAGAACACATAATACAGTTAATTGTTAACAATTTATCTGAAGTTTTTTTTCAGGATTAAAACACGATTTTTGATTGTTTAAGCTTCTTAAATGTGAATATTTTATTTAATTTCTTTGCTCTGGATAACAAAGAAATCATTAAAAGTAAATCATTTTGGTTTGTGGACAAAACAAGACATTTGAGAACATCATCATTTCCAGGTTTGACGAACACCGATCAACATTTTTTATGGGTTTCTAATATTTTATGGACCAGCTCTAGGTTGAGAAGATCCTGGAGCCAGCTGAGGTGGTTCGGACTGGTAACTCAACTCAACCTTTATTGCTAGCGCACCTTTAAAACGACAGCAGTTAAAATGACAGTAATCAGTAAAATACAGTAAAACAATAAAAATTAGCATGTGCTCATTTATGAAATGTCAGAGAGAAGAAGAAGTGGGTTTTAAAGGAAGGATTTTAAAAGTCTCTAGGGTCTGGGGGGGTTCTAATAAAGTAGAGGGGGAGACTGTCACCTCTAGACTTCAGTCTGGTTTTAGGAACCTCCAGCAGCAGTTGGTCAGAAGACCTTAAAGGATTACACCAAGATGTGGCAACGCAGGAGCTCAGAAAGATCCAGAGGGGCCGCACCATTGAGGGATTTAAAAACAATTAATAGAAGTTTAAAATCAGACTGGTAGGGGTCGATCTTGGCTAAGAGGCGGAGTTGGTAAAAGCTTGGTAAGGATGCCACCAGGACGCCTTCCTAGGGAAGTGTTCTTGGCACGTCCAACTGGGAGAACACCACGGAGCAAACCAAAGACTAGGTGGAGACATTATATCTCCTCACTGGTCTGGGACTACCTGGGACTACCAGAGTTGGATGATGTGGCCATGGGAAGGGAAGTCTGACGCTCTCTGCTAGGGCTGCTACCCAATCTCGGATAGATGATTGACGACTGATGGATGGATGGACAATCCATTCGTCCTTCCCATTTTGTTGCAGAAAGTGCACCCAATAATAACAGACAAGGTGGACATCACATCACCATCACAAGCCACATTAGCAACTCGCCGATGTCAGGCCTGCCCACCATCAAGCGTTAGAGCAACACGTACGTAGAGGGTTGCTGATGTGCTCACATCTGTTTCTCTGCAAAATAAATCCATAACTACTTCTCCCGACTTGAATGCACTGGCACGATCTATAACTGTGTGGACACAGTTAGCATTACTTTACTCGCAGCACTGTGAGAAATCCGAGAAGGCTGCAGACCACAGGCTCAGGCAGCAGCAGCAGCAGCAGCAGCAGCAGCAGCAGCCTCTTGGGATTGTCCAGGAACCTATTCAGAATACCAATTACACTGCTTGTGCTGATTCACACAGTGTTGTCATGGTAAAAACTTGCCCTACTGTGCCGCATCTACAGTAGCTCTGATAAGCAACTGGGCTCCAAACAGGGAAAAGGAGGTGAAGACGTGGTTTCCGTGGTCAGCGTGTTGACAGAGAGGATTCATGCATATTTATTAAAACGCTGATTTTTATTATATTGTGACTGTACACACACGACTGATGGGGTATCATTGCATCCTCAAGCGTGCTTCATTCATGTTACAGCCAGTTTGAAGTCATGACTACTAATTAACTCATTAACTCGAGTATCTCATTCAGACTTACTACTCTTCCTACGTCTCACACCCACACACACACACAAGAATTTCATTTCTCTAACTGACTATCAGCAGTTTCCAAACGTTCATTTCATTACATTTCAACTTCTTCAAGAGTAAAACATAAGATAACTGATCAGAATCAGACCTTCTGTTTAGAACCTGGGTTTTACTATTTACTACAGGACAGTGAACGCAACACGCAGGCTGCTGACGTCGTCCATCCTTTTCCTCTTCAACCACGGTTCTCAAAGTGTGGTACGTGTACCACCAGTGGCACAGGAGCTTCCTCTGATGGTACTAGGATGAAAATATAGAGAAATGTTCTTCTACTGTATGTACTACACTGTAAAAAAATTTAACTATGTGCCAGTGTGATTGACTTGAATTCAGTGTATTTATCTAATCACATCATTTTTTTTGACTTATTTACTGACTAAGGCTGAAGATACTTCAGATAATTTGACTTGTTTCAAGGTTTCAAGCTTCACTGGCAGATCATTTTCTCCTAATAGTGGTTATATTTTCTTGTTTTTGTGGGGGTACGTGATCGTGGAGTGGAGCTGAGGAATTTTGAGTGTGTAACAAAAAGATTTGTAATAAATTAGAGCTGAAACAATTCATCGATTAATGGATTATTAATCAGTTACTAAATGAATCGACAACTTTTTTCATGATTAAAACAAGATTCCCGATTGTTTAAGCTTCTTAAATGTGAGTATAGCATTTCTTTGCTCTGGATTACAAAGAAATCATTAAAAATTAATCATTTCGGTTTGTGGACAAAACAAGACATTTGAGAACATCATCATTTCCAGTTTTGACGAACACCGATCATCATTTTTTAAGGTTTTCTAATATTTATGGACCAAACGATTCATCGAGAAAATTAAACGATTATGAGAATAATCGTTAGTTGCAGCTCTATAATAAATTAAATGATAATAAGAGTCACCTTATCTCTCGCTCCATCTTGGGAGGAGGAAGAGGAGGAGGATGAGAGGATAAATCTGCCTCCTGTGAAAAGTCTGTAGTTAACTATTTACGCCGATCCACGACATCTCGAAATAAACCCTGATGTCTGGTTATCAGTGATTAGAGTTCAACAAGAGCTGATGATTAATGGCGAGTCTGAAATTGTTATTATATTATATTATATTCATATGTGTTGGTGGTAACTCATGCAGTAAGACTTGTGTTTATGGGGCGAGTAGCTGCTTCCTCCTGGACGTAAAAAACAACTGGAACCATAAATAAAGGCTACAAGCACCTGGGTGACAGTCAGAGGTCAGCGTGCACTCCAGCTTTAACTGTGTCAGGTTTGGGTCAGGTTCGGATGAGAAATATGTACAACAGCGGGTTCATCAGAAAACATTCAAAAACATGACAACAAGCGCAGACAGCAATCCTAATCCTAGCTAAAATAAACTTAATCTGGGTTTCCTGCATCATTCTTCGTGTTTCTTTCTAAATGAGACATATTTGCTTTCAGAATGAAGGTGAACACCAGAAGACCAGCCGTCTTCTTCGTTTTCTTCGTCTTCTTTCTGCTTCTCCCTTCAGGGGTCACCACAACAGATCATGTGCCTCCATCTTGTCCTCTCTCTTGTGTCCTCTTCTTTTACACCAACTGACCTCCTTCACCTTCCTCTTTCCCTGCCCGGCAGCTCCATCTTCATCACGCATGGTTTCATCACTATAGCTCCTCTGCATGTGACCAAACCATCTCAACCCTCTCTCTCTCTCCTGTTTCCCCCTCACTAACTCCACAAGGTCTCATTAATTTTGGCATTAGGATTCAAATGAAATGAATCACCAAGTCCTCCATTTGCTTATGACTGATTCTTCCTTATAATCACATCATGGCTCGACAGGACGCTCTTTGAGTCCATGCTACACACACCTGTTTGAATTTGTAGCTTAATGTGAGGTCTTGACAGATATTTCCACCGCTGTGCCACTGATTTTGAGTCTAATTTACACAGTCGGCACCATTAACCCACTCATAACACTTATTAGTGTTGCGTTTCCGTGCCGTCACAGGAAGAGACGTCCGGCACAAGAATCAAGCCGAACAAAGCCGAACTGTAGATCAGTTAAAGAGACTTAACAACCCAAAAAATGAGGGTTCGTCTCCAACAATTACCAGGAGAAATGTCTAAAATCTCCATATTTAACAGTGGAGTCTGGTTTATTTAGCGGCAGCACCGCTAAGACCCTGCCGCTGTTAATTAACTTTGAATTAAGTGATTCTAATGGTTCAGTTACACTGAAAACACCTGCTTTACAAGTCACTAGTCACTCGTTTGTTTCATGCAGCCGTGGAGATGCAACCTTAACTGTGCCGTGCTGTGCCGTGCCGTGCCGTGCCGTGCCGAGGCTGGACCACGGTGGATAAAAGGGCCATACGATGAGGATTGTTGTGGTTTCCTCATCAGTCCACACACACACCTCATCTTTACTGAATTTGTTGTCAGTGGACTCAAACACACAGTATGCACCTCTCTAGCTAATTGCTAGTAGTCCTCAGGGAAGCCTCACAATAAAGAGATAAACAGATGATAAAGCATCAATGATGGTGGAAATTAAACAATCTCTTCTTTTCAGGAGAATTTGGGCGTTGGAAACATTTCGGCTAATGTCAATAATGTTTTTTTCCCAGATTTTAATGCACCTTTAAGGTCCATCAACTTTTGATTGGTTAGTTTGTAATTTGGTGACCTGATTGATTGATTGATTGATTGATGAGAAAGCAACAGTCAAACATTAGACACCATGAGCAAAGGTGAGTATTGATCCACACAGAACAAACAGGTCTACATCTGTCAGCAGCAGCAGACACAGACAGTGAGATCCTCTCAGACTACTTGATTAACTCACATCATCATCATCTCATCCCCAAATCCGTTGCACCTGTCAACTACTTGCGCGGGGGGGGTGGAGGAGTGGAGTGGGTTGGGAGTGGACTCGCCACGAAGCTGTAGCAGCGTCAACCCTTTTACAATAATCCGGTGTGTACATACATCCACAGTTGCACGCGCGAGCTCGCCGCTTACCTGTCATAACTCCATCTGCTGTAAGACATGCTCCTGTTGCCGCTGACTCCCTCCATGTCTGTCTGTCTGTCTGTCCGTCTGTCTGTGTGTGTGTGTGTGACGTGAGTCTGGACACAAAACAACAACAACAACAACAACACAAGAAAAACAAAACAAAGAAAGGAAAATAAGCAGCAGCAGCAGAGAGTGAACCACCTCTCCTCTGCTCGCGCACCAACACAAACACGGAGTCACGGGGATCGCAGTTAAAGTGAGGGCAGCGCAGACGCCGCGCGCAGACACTCCTATAGGCTGAGAGGGGGAGCGCGTGGCTGCGGGTGGGTGCGCGCGCGCGCGCTGCTGCTGATTCCTTATTTCATTCACGCGGCGGGGAGACAGAGTCCCCGCTGACTTTGTCCTGCGTGTCAATAATCTCGAACTGACTTGACTTCACACTAATGAACGTGGATGGATGGACGTGAGACTTGGCTGCTTTTCATAATTGACCGGAAGCAACACCCACAGTCCGTTCACTCATTGGCTGATCAATACCTGAAGTCAGGTGGTAGCTACGACTGTATGACTGTAAAACCATCCTTTAAAGATCCACTGTGTAATCTTTGACTTACAGAGTCGAACCCACAACCTTGAAACTTGAAAGAGCACTCACTTTTTTATTCATTTTGTAAATGGAAATGGGCGGATCCTTCCTTTTATACTTTTGATTGGTTCATATATGTGAGAGCTTTCATCATTCATTCATTCATTAACTGTCAACCACGTTATCCTGCTGATAAAGATGCTGATACAAAAAAATGTCATTTTACCACAAAATTTCTACAGAAAATATTTATTTTTTTTACTAATGAAGTGTATTTTTGGTGACGAGTAAAAAAAAACAAGAATCTTTATTATAACAACAATGAGATCATTAGAAGTCATGAGAGCTTGGGATAAACTGGAAAGATGCAGGCGCCCCCTTGTGGAAATTCACATGTTTACAGCTCACTTACTGTAAGTCGCATCACAGTTCTCTCAATTATGGAAATGAACCAAAATCAGCACATTGCAGGTGGATTTTAATTATCGTTATATTGTATACTGTGCTATTCCTAACACACACACACACACACACACAGAGTCTGGTTTCCATGACGTCAGAGGACATTACATTCACTTGCATTGATTTCCTGGAGGAGTTAATCTAACCATAACTACTACTAACTAACCCGAACCCTGTTCAACTTAAAATGTAATAATTCAAATTATGTGACTGTGTAAAGAGATGGAGGTCCCCACAACATGAGAAACACCTGAAACACACACACACACACAGGAAATAGTCATGTGGACATTAGAATGGAGGTGTCTTTTTTTGTGCAAACACAGCTCATTTCACTGCTGCTCCTCCATTAAATGGGAATCTGTAATTCTGTCAGGCTTCATACCAAACCTATCATGAATGCAGGGAGGAGAGGTGGGAAATCGGGGGGGGGGGAAAACCTATTGAGGTGCCATTTTAATAACAATGAGACAGTAGAGGGCTAGCAATCCTTCCTCAAGTCCAATTTCCTCTTCATAATCACAGCCAAGGCGATGGATCGGACCAAATCTGACTAAATGTGATTAAAAAAGAAGGAATCGACTTGTCCCATGTTCATTTTTTCTTAGTCAGTTGAGAGATTAAGAGAATAAATGAGAATAAATCCCAGTGTGGACGTTGTATATGGCAACGTGGATTATACTGGATTCCGTGCATCGATTTTTAAAGTTAAAAGAAAGATTCTGTTCCCCCGTCTGGCTCAATGACAGATTTTTATTTTAGCACCAAAAGCTAGACACAGGGCAACAGACACTGACGATGATGAAGAAGAAGAAGAAGAAAACAAAAATAGAATGGTATATGATGTGGATGCACACTAGGGTTTGCAGTGACTTGGGACGTGGGTATTTATTCAAACCTCACGTGGTTTTTTGAAGTTCTCATCATTTCTAACCCGCTGACCCATCCCAGATAAATATTAATACGCCAATTTTCCTCTAATTTTGTCGTCTTGAGTTTGAAACGAGACTTAAATACTCGGCGTGTTCACTTAGAAACATAGAAAAATACTCGTCGATAAGAAAATAATGTATAAAAGTAGAGTAGAAACATTTAATCAAGTCCATTATTTCCATAGTTTTTGATTGTTTTTTTTTTTTTCCTTTGTTTATATTACAAGACAATGGTATATGAAAAAAAACAAACTGCAGTAGGGAAGGCAGAGGAGTGTTATTTGTGTCCGGTGATGAGCGCTCCACAGGCCGCAGGTCCGCTGAGTTCATGTCCCACTGGACACTCCAGGTTTGTGTCTGTTTTTGGGCTAAAAGGAATTCCAAAAACAACAAAAGCAACAAGAAGAAGAAGAAAACAAACAAACAAACACATTGCCACTGTGTTACTGGAATGATAGTCATGTGATCTGTTTTGTATCGAGTAAATGTTAGAAGTTTACAATCCTGGAATGATCTGAACTAAAGAAAACTGCTTAGATTTGTGAGCGAAAATATAGAGTTGTGTGGTTTTTTTTTTTAGTCTTTGAAGCGACAACAACAATGACGACGGCCGTGAAGATGACGAGGGGATCGGAACCTGCCGCGGTTTCTAAGACTTCAAAAGACTCCACAGATATTTGGCAAATCGAGATGCAAGCAGCGACCACAGACAACGCAGGGAGGAGTTCTGTCACCGTAGCTTTAAGGGCTTTCTAGGTATTATATCTATATACATACTTATATATATATATATATATATATATATATATACTTTCATTATCATGTGTAAAACCAAACTCGACCTCACACACTGTACTGTGGTGATTTAATAGGGTTATTAGAAATACACTTTGAAAATCACAACAAATGTCACTTATGTACAGTAGCAGATTAGCACATGGGAGTTAAGGGCTGGATATGGCACGACATACACAAAGCTCGATAAGATAATCTCTCTCTGCTCTGATCAGACGCCGGAAACTAAAGAAAAAAAGTCATTAACATTCTAGATATATATATATATCTATGGAGAGAGATATATATATACACGTGTGTGTCGTTTTCATTCAATCTCGGTAGCAAACGTCACTACAAGGCAAGAGAAGTCCTTCAGAGTACAAAAAACGGTAAATTTGTCAGGCGGATTTCGAAGGCAATGTTTAGTGTTGGGACTCTCTCTCGTGGGGATTCGTCAGATTACGGCGGTGTTTCGATTTTGGCTTTGCCACTTGTCCATAGTGAAGTCCCCCGGGGGGGGGGACAGCAGGTCCTGGTCCTGGTCCTGGTCAGAGTGTCTCAGGACAGGCCGTCTGCAGTGATGCACGTGGAGAAGGCAGCGGGGTCGTCGGTCATCCACCGTGGATGTCATGTCAGGCAGAGTGGGCGTCAGGGGGGGAGGGGGCGGGGGGCGTTGGGGGCAGGGGGGTAGCTGCATGAGATACAGTGATAATAAGGCCGAACTCAGACGATCACACAATGGCAGCCGCTCTTGTCTTTCTCTTTCCGCGGAGGCTCTGGCGACGGTGGACATTCCTGTTCTTGGAATTTCCTGTGAAAACAGAGTAAATCTGGATTATTTTTATTCAAACGTACTCATTCAGATTCTTCACATTTGTTTTTATGTGCAAAAGTTTCACCGTGTTCTGCACGTGTGTAAACATACGCTCAAGACCTTCAATTTCAGTTTCAACGGGCCAGTGAGCATCTAGTCTGGTCGAGGGGGCGTGTCCTCTCGATATTCCATCATCAATATCGCAATGTCGTTATTTATGATGAAACGTGTTTTATTTTGACATGGAATGATGTGTACTTTACAATAAAATAAACATTTATGATGCAAAATGAATCTTTAAATGACAAAAAAACAATAAACTAAACAACTTTATTTAATGTAATAAATACATCTGAATGTATTTATTGTTTTTATTATTATTATTATTATTATTATTATGCTGGGCTTTGAGACCATTTCTTAAAATGTAATTTCTGTCTGTTTATGCTTTATTTACATTTTTGTCTTTTTCACTCTTTGCAGATTCTGACTACTAACAACTATTGATGTATTTATCTATTTATTATACATCTTACCCTACATATTTTTTTATTATTATCTTTTTAGGATTTTAGGTAGTGTTTCCATGGCTCCTTTTTGAAAAACCATAATTTTATACGTACATTTTTTTAATTTAAGCTCCTTTTTCATTCCTAATAATCACCTCCTGCCTTCATATGTGTGAATATGTGATATGTTTGTGTTTGTTTACGTCTGTAATACTGTTAAAGCCACCCACCTGATTACCCTAACCAGCTCGTGGAAAGCTTGGTCTACGTTCATACGGATTTTGGCTGAAGCCTCCATGTATGTGACCTTCAGTTGTCTAGCCAGCTGCTGACCCTCTTCCTGGGTGACCTGGGGGCGAAGAGGAGAAGAGAATAATAACGTCAGCAGAGGGACAAACGCTGTATTTATGACAGAGGTTTGAACTCCCGTCTGTGACTCAGGTGTTCAGAAATTCATGTTTATAAAAGCTGGACTTGAAGCCACAGCGTCTCATGTCCTGCATGATGCTCGGAACAACTTGTACTCTTCCTGTGTCCACACTGTGGCACTTAAGCGCACGCTAGTGCTGCAACTGAGAATTATTTTCATAATCGATGAATCGTTTGGTCCATAAAATGTCAGAAAGCTTAAAAAATGTTGATCGGCGTTCGTCAAACCTGGAAATGATGATGTTCTCAAATGTCTTGTTTTGTCCACAAACCAAAATGATTCACTTTTAATGATTTCTTTGTTATCCAGAGCCAAGAAATGAAGAAAACATTCACATTTAAGAAGCTTAAACAATCGGAAATCTTAAAATAGTTGTCGATTAATTTAGTAATTGATTAATAATGGATTCATCGATTAATTGTTTCAGCTCTAGTGCACACACCAAACATGATCAACAGATATAACAGAATGTGAGTTGGAATTAAGCAAATACAGGTAAGAAAACATGCAACAACATCAGGAAGACTTTTCCCAGTTTTCACTCCTCGGGTCAATAAATTCACATAATAATAGGTTTATTATTATTATTCTTATTATCATTATTATAACAATAATAGGTGTATTATTGTTATTGTTAATATTATTATTATAGTAATAATAATAATAATGATAGTACTAACAATAATAATAATAATAATATAAAATAATAATAATAATCATAATAATAACAATAATAATAATAATAATCAACACCAAAAATTTAATAATTTAGTTTTTTTCTATTACATTTAATTCATTCAGTAATTTCTTGGGGCGCACATGTGAGACCCAGCTATGCAAATATCACTTGGGACAGAATAATGGACGAGCAGTGTGACAACAAAGGTTGACAACAGGTCACAGGTCGCCACCGTTATCAGAAATGCTGTTCAATGCAGTGTCTCTACTAATAATAAATGTAGAATAAATGCCAAATATTAATTTCAGTGAATAAAAACCATGTTGTAACACTCCCTTTCACCAGTGGGGGGTGCTATGAATTCACAAGAGAAAGTGACAATCACCTCCACACAAAAAAAAACCCTGAAAACCCATCATTTCGTTACACTCCGCTGAACCGCCGCGTGACGCCGCTCCTCCTCGCCTCTCTGTTCTGACTCGCTCGCTCACATCCTGTTGCATCCTCCGCAGCGAACTGCAGCGGCGGGGCGTTTGTTTCATTATGCAAACGTTTGAATCCCGCTGGGGCTGGGCGACATTATCTCTCTGTGCCATCAAACCAAAACAGGCCGCGTGTTTGCCAGCCAGAGGCCTCAGATCTCTGCAGCGCGTCGGACTTACTTGTCTCTGTGGTTCCAGGTCGGCTTTGTTTCCTACGAGGATCATCGGGAACTCGTCCCTGTCTTTGACTCGGAGGATCTGTCTTTGGAATTTGTAGATTTCTTCAAAGCTGTGAAACACAACGCGTGGGATATTATGTATCGGGAAAGCATAGACGTCTTACTTTATGTAAACATTTTCAGGTGTTTGGCGACAGGTTTCAGATTGCAGAAACTCATCATCGCGCGTAGAAAATCGTAAAAAAAAGACAAGGTCAACACTGATATCCAGTACACACACACACCAACGCCACCTGTCACTCAAAGGTCGGGGGGGGGGGTCACCAACACAGCGACTCAGAGTGAAGTCTGCTGTACTATTCCAGAAACATAACACAGTCCTGACCACTTTAATATAAATGTCAAGCACCTTTTTTCAGACAAATAAATGAAAAACATCGTAAATCTGGAAAGACTTGACTCATATAATGGAGGAAGGAAAGACTGTTTACACTATAAACACTGGGAGGGGGCTTTGACGGGGGCGGGGCTGCAGTGGCAACAGGAGGAGTACATGTGGAACGTACCTTCAAGGTGACTTAAGCCCTGAGTTAAAGGGCTGGAAATCCCACTTAAATTAACCAGATTTCTCCTTTTATTGCCCCTTAAACTTCTACGTGCTCCTTAAAGCTGCAGTGTCCATTTAAAGATTAAAAAAACCTTGTGAAAGGAAGTGACATTCACACACAGGAAGTGGTTTGTTTCATGTCGAGAGAGACGCGAGAACCGGTTGGAATAAAAAAAAAAGTTTGAAGTCTCCACCCGGCCCTGCAGTGCCAGTGTACGCACACAAGTGCTCCCTCAGTCAGGTCTGATAGTATTGCTTCACCGAAAATAAAAAAAGTACGTGATATGGTTTCAAATCAAGACACTGTCAATCAAGAAAAGTGAACAATGAACAAGACTCAACAACACCTGTTACCGTGGTTACCTTGGACTAAAACCCCTCTGATTGCAGTTTTATAAGCATTTGACAGTAATACACGAGCTATCGGGTAAAACCTCGACTTAGTTAACACTTGTTGGTGTCCATGAGAACTTTGAACTCTCCGCCACAGCACTCTCTCTC
The DNA here is from genome assembly GCF_958295425.1 of Solea solea. Classification (NCBI taxonomy): domain Eukaryota; kingdom Metazoa; phylum Chordata; class Actinopteri; order Pleuronectiformes; family Soleidae; genus Solea; species Solea solea. The sequence goes on from NC_081138.1 coordinate 2,452,647, forward strand.
TCATTACTCACACGGGCTTTAAATAGAAAGTGAGGGTAAACAGATAAGAGCGCGAGAGCACAGGACGGAGGGAGGAAGTGCTAAAGAACAAAAGGAACACATGACAACGAGAAAACAAAACGGAAAGAGGGGCAACGAGTGAGTATGAGTGTGAGGTTTATGGTTTCGGGGGGTGGAGTGAGAACGCGAGCGTGTACCCGTGAAGAGTAAACAGAAGAGAGAGAGAGAGGGGAGGGGAGGGGAGGGGAGTGGGTGTGCAGTGGCGAGAGCTGTCACTTACCTTCCTCTGTCAGTGACGGAGAAGACGAGCAGGAAGCCCTCCCCTGTCCTCATGTATTGTTCTCTCATGGCTCCGAACTCTTCCTGTCCAGCCGTGTCGAGGACTGGAGAGCACACACACACACACAGAGAGAAAGGTGTATCAACATAGACTTCTGTAATCAGAAACAGAAACGTTTCGTGCACTTACTGTCGAGCCTGGCCGCCCTCTCGTCGATCACACACTGCTTTGTGTAGGAGTCTTCAATCGTGGGGTCATAGTCGGTGACAAAGTATGACTGCAGGAGGAGAGGGGGAGAGAGAGAGGGGGAGAGAAGATAAACGCGATGCTCTGTAATTACAGCGTGTCGTGTGGAGACAGAAGCGGTGTCCTCCTCATCACAGCATTCAATAACACAAACGTGAAGTGACACACACACACCGAAGCCAGGCTGATGTGAGGCGTTCAGATAAGATAAGATAAGATAAGATAAGATAAGATAAGATAAGATAAGATAAGATAAGATAAGATAAGATAGTTTTTATTGTATGGCTGCCATTTCTTATTGTGTTTTTTATGATTTTTAATTTATTAAATTTGGATTGGATTGGATAATAAATAATAAACATGCATTACCAAAAAATAAAATGACAATATAAAAAGATATTAACACTTATGTGTTAAAATAGAATGTAGAATGTACATTATAGACAGTTGGATGATCAGAGGGTCACATCTCTATTTCTCTGCAGTGGGTCGGGAGTGTGCACAGCGGCTCGGGGTGAAGAAGCCAGAAGCCCGGGCCTCGTGTTTGTGGTTGAAACAGCACGGAGCGCCTCGGTGACCTCTACCTTTACCCGTGTCACCGAGGTAAACACGGCGCCTGCAGACGCTGGTACAGAAAAGCATGGAGTAAATATTTCCTCAAATAACAACCGCCGCTTACATTCAGACAGACAGGTTCTCAGGCTGCAGTCTCTCTCTCCCTCTCTCTCTCTCCTGGAGGCTTTGAATCCAAAGCCAATATCTGGTTTCCTAGTAACCTAAACTGAAAGGGTGGGGCTGGAGGGAGGAGGAGGAGGAGGAGGAGGAGGAGGAATCATGCATTTTTTACATTTTTCCCATGTTTTGTAGTCCTCGCTCTCCTCGGGGCACTCGCTAAGTGGCGACAGCTGAGGGGGAACGCTCGGGGAATGTCAGAGACCAACACCCGGAAAACACCGGGAATATAAAAGCCAGACAAGATCCCGCTGTCGTCTCCCAAAAAGCAACCACAGTCCTACAGTCCCGCTGTGTCAGGAACCACAAGATGACTTCTGTGACGTGTGGACCAAATATCAATAAATAAATAAATAAATAAAAGCAAACAAGGTGACCAGGAAAGCGTTGCACATGCATCATTGTTTACTTTGCTGGGATTTACACACCATAATTAAGGTCTCGATTAATCATCAAAATCATGACTTTTACAGATTAGTGTTCTAATTTTCCAACGTGACGTGTTTAAACATACAATAATTTAACGAATTACCTCATAATATAACAAAGGAAATGTTGAATTGAAACACTGGCGTCACTGACAACAACGTTATAACCAGCTTATTCACATTTTTGTTATATATTTGGAGTTTTTGTGCCTTAAAAAACGCAAGAAAAAAAAAAGTAGATTCCTGAACACAGAGAATAATTTGAGGACAGACGCACATTTTCTTTCTTGGACAGAAAACCAATTAGTCTTAACTCTAATGCTAATATCACACTCATCGTGTGATGGACTCTGATGGTCACAGTTTGACACATGTTACATACAGCCCCTTTAAATGTCTTATTCAAACCCAAGAACGACAGTCTGGGATCATATATGGAGAACAATTCAGACGCTGCAACCAGCAAACACTTCATAAATATCAATTCAACTCTAATCGATGGAGCGTATTGTGAAAGAAAATGCAGACAACGCACTACAGTATATCATGAATCAACTTATTTGAGTTAATCAATATCAATAAATACCCCCCCCCCCCCCCGTCACTCTGCAGCATGGATGCACGCCGGTCTGTGTCACATCCACTCACCACTGCTCAATAATTCATCAGCATCACTGTGGAGCCGAGCACGTGCTTCACTGCACCGGCACTGCACTGTGTCTTCAGACGACCAGACGGAGGCAGAAAGAGAAAGAAAAGCTGCTTGTGTTTCTCCTCCCTCCCTCCCTCCCTCCCTCTCTCCCTCACAGCCCGAGCTCCAGCACGTGACCCCGGCTTCCCGTCAACCTCATATTCCTATTCTGTCAACCCCGGGGCCGCCGCATTAAGCGCTGCACTCTTCTGTTTACCCCTCCCTGTTGCATGCAGCGCTAGTGCAGTGAATACACGGTGACAGGAGTGCACCGTGACTCAGGAGGACTTCCGATAACTGTGACATAAGCCGCTCTGAGTCATGGGCAGTAATATGACCTGCGGGTCCTCGTACTGGTCCGTGACTTCATCGGACGGAAGAGGCTCCTAAAGTGGAGTGAATCAGGCTGTGGAGCGACAGTTCAACCCAGAACTTACCATTGTGATGAAGGGCATGGCTTTGGCCCTTAGTCTAAATCTACAATGTGCAATACTATTGCATTGCAAATGCAGTAAAATACTCAAAAATAAAGATAACCGTCCACCCTAAAACACACCGTTTATTATTTATGATCCGTGTTACATACAATTTTAGACATCTGATGTCATTTTGAGGGTTTCATTGTAAAATAAATTATCTTTATGTGTGTAAGAAACTATGAAATGACATAAATATGGTCCAATTCTGCTGTAAAATGTATTCATTGTTAATAATCTACACAGATTAAAGGTGCAGTGTGTAACATTTAGGAGGATTTATTGGCAGAACTAAAATATATACGACCAATAATTCTTATGTATAACGGCTTCAAAATGGGTTTCCTGGCCTTCAACACTGCACGTACGTGTCTATAAGCGCCGTCTATTGTTGTGGCGACATCAAACACAATTAGCCTGGTGTTACCGGACGCGTTGTCTGCATGGGAACAATGTCATTTGAGTGGCAGGTACACGAGGAGGCGACTGAAGAATCCCCCCCCCCCCCCATGGAAACATTCGACAGCTGACAGTCTGACTGCAGAGATCCCAAAACATCCACATCCCAGCGACAGCGACGTTGTCCGGTCACGTCGCAAAGCCGCTGTTCAAACGTGTGTGTGTGTGTGTGTGTGCATTTGTGAGCAGGAAGAAGTTTATTTTGAAAGGACAGAGAAAAATATAATAATATAATAACGTTTTTGTGCTTCTCGCATGACAACTTACAAAAGGTTATATATACAGTAAAATACTCAAAAATAATAGAAAGTCTCTCCCCTAAAATTGGTTAATCCAGGGGTTTGCTGGGTTTAATGTTAAATAAATGATATTTATATGTGTAAGAAACAACGAAATGACATGTAAATATGGTCAAATTCTGCTGTAACACAAAGAATAAGTTACGCCTTAAAGTTTACAGTGTTTAAAATGTATTTATTGGTTAAGTTTTTATGTTGTGGAGAATCTATGAGAAGTAAATGATGTATAGTTTGTCCATTGTGGACCATTGTAAAAGCACAGCATACCAAAAATGAATATAATTCAATATAAAAATGTATAATAAATAATTCTGGTTAATAAAAAATAAAATCAGTGCACTTGTAGAAAAAAATGAAGTATAATTATTTCATCTTCACCAAACTTTTACACTCTGGACCTTTAAAAGTTGTATCATTTCTGGTGAAATTTTATGTTGACTCATGTTGATTTTTATTTTATCAATATTTTTTTCCACGAAATTTAAGAGGATCTCTTATCAGAGTGTAAAATCCAAAGTGGCGCAGAACGGAGCTGGTGTACAGTTTGGATGTCGGCGGCTGGTGAGGTGGGTCAGGCCCCGCTCAGCTCTGCAGGAAGGAAACTCCACCCCTGCAGCAGTCAGCTGACCCGGCCGAGCCCTCGGGTGATGCTGATGTCACGGACGACATGTTCCGCCACCCTGCCCGGCCTGACCCGAGCCCAGAGCCGCCGCTCCGCTCCGTTCCCCTCCGGCATTCCAGCAAGCTATACATCCACAGTCTCCTCCACGCACACGCCGCACATGCACGCTCACACCAGGAAAACATGAAGTGGTGGAGGATTCTGGAGCTACAACTTCTTCCATTATTAGATACTGTGTTAATACATGAGTATTTTGGTTAATCGGCCATAAATAGCTAAATAAAAATGATTTAATCACGTATATTCAATAGAGGAAAGCAGCAAATTCTTAACTTAATAGTAATTTAGCCATGCTGAAGTACGCACATAGAATAATTGGTTAATCCAGGGGCCACACACAGCACAATTTGATCTCAAGTGGGCCGGACCAGCAAAGTAATAGCATAATAACCAACGAACAACACGAATTTTGAGTTTCTTTTCACAAAACATGACAAAATAAGTGCAATTTTTACAATATTATGCCTGAGTTTACCATTTACACATCACAGTGGATCTATAAAGGCACAAATATTAAGTCACCAGGTATCTGGAAGTGAAAAATATAGTATTTCACGTTATGATTAGATTCTAATTCATAACAAATTGATTCTGTCGGCCGGTTTTTTATAAATTAAAAAAAAAAAATACACTACATTTCCATCATCATACATCACCCTCTTATTGCACTCCTTTTGTGTTGTTACTAAATTAACTGTCAACCATTTTTGGTAATCGTTAAATCGGTGAGTTTTCTGATTTTTCAGCTTCTGAAATGGACATATTTTCTGGTTTCTTTGCTCCATGTAACAAAGAAATCACTACAACTGAATAAGTTTGGTTTGTGGACAAAACAAGACATTGAAATAAACTATCATTTCCAGGTTTGTTAAAACACAAATCCACATTTTTTTCAAACAAAAAAGTTTGAAAAAATATTCCCCGATCATACAAAACGATATACATACAGTTCACCATCCCATAGAGCAAAAACACAACATATCTGCACTTATCAGACAGAAAAACATGACCTTTGCCCTCTAATACAATAACAGCCTCATCATTTAAATTCACACGACTGCTGCCAGCTCTGAGGAAGACAACAGTGGTTGATATGTGTAGGCGTGTAATCGACACCATGCTTGCACCGTGCACCCACTTCCTCTCTCTACACAAACGCTAAATATAGACGCCTTTTTCTATCTCCGTCAGTCATCCCACTTCTTTGGGCTGGAGCCGCCCCTCTGACTGTTAACCAGTGCGGCGTCATTGGCGACGCGGGGCAACATAACTACAGATTCAGCAGCAGCAGCAGAGTGCGCGAGGGGAAATGAGATTTTCACTTGGGAAACGCCGCAGGAAATTAGACGAGGTGAATCGGCGTACCTGCCTGCTGCCGTAATGAGAGGAGCTGCTGAACTACGACAAATACTCATCAATGGAGTTAGGGGCGTTAATTGGCCTCCTGCACGTGGCTCAGAGCCCGATGAGGATTCGCAGACCTTGACTTGGAAGTCATTAGCTGTGGATGTTCTTTAATTAGAGGAAAATGTACATTGAACGCCGTTAAATTGTGTTACTCCAGGAACGATCGTGTCAGCTTTAAAATATTCCACCGTCGTCACATTTCTGCTGAAGTCGATACACGTTCTGTTGTATCAAACATAACCAGAATCTTGTGTATGAGTTTGTGTTTGGACCAACAAGAGAAAGGACGGAGGAGCGGGAGTGAGAATGAGCGGCACGCCACGTGGCTTCATTCATCCTTAAAAAGGTAAATAATAACTTGAAGGTATTGGTGGTACAGATCAGCTACTTTTGTACCCTTCTCATTTTGTAAAGTACAGAACTGGAGGGTTCTTTGCAGCGTAGGCAGCTCCACGTCTACTGTCCCGCTTACAAATTCAAAAGCGTCTCGGAAACGGAGCCCAGAGGATGTGCAGAAAGTGTAGTTCCCTCTCTCAGATCACGTGATTTAAATTACGCTGAGAGGCTATAATGGAATTACTGATCAATAACACTGCCGGCCTGCGACTGTATACCTTTAACAATGAACAATATGTCTTCAAGGGTCAGGGGAGGGTAGAATTCTCTCTGAGTCAGGGTTCAGCTGAGGCTACACCACACTAGTCCGATTAATCGAGTACTTGTTTGGTCCGTAAAATGTCAGAAAGTGTTGAAAAACCTCAGAACCTGGAGATGATTCAGTTGAGAATGATTTCTTTGTTGCATGGAGCAAAGAAAGGGGAAAATATTCCCATTTAAGAAGCTGAAAAATCAGAAAATTGGATTTAATCGTCGGAAAAACTCTCTAACCGATTACCAAAATAGTTGACAGCTAATTTAGTAATTGACAAGGCATCAAATAATCGTTGCAGTCCTAGCTGTCACGAAAATCAATGCATAACATAGTGAAAAATATGAATTGGGTCCAAATCTTGAGGACTTCCTGTTCAGGGTTTGAGGATGACATGTCCTGCAGGTTTAACCTCCGCAGAACATCTGGGGCTGGACTCTAAACAGCTGTCCCGAATCAAACCAGCGACTATGAGGCGCTAATGTTCAACAGATGGAGGCAGCGGCCAAGTGCTTGACACCGTCGTTGCTCCTCCATCGTCACCTTCTTCTTCTTCTCAGGCTCCACAGGATTTGACACAAGTGGAATTTGTGCGAGGGGCATTCTTTGGTTGACTACTTAAGAGCTCTTGAAGTGAGAAATAGTGAGGAAAAAAAAAAAGAGACAGACTGGAAGGTTCAAGGGGGAGGGAGAGTGTAGGCGACATGGAGAGGGAAAGCGAGAGAAAAAAGAGGGGGAGGGAAAGGCATTTAACTTCCTGTGGAAACACCCACTTTTCCCATGAGCTCATACAAACCCGAAAGGTCACTTATTCAATACCTAATACACACGGAGAGAAAGAGAGCACACAATGTGTCCGGCGCCTTAAAGGGCCACCGGGGAGCGTTCTGCTAACGCTGGGAAAGGCTCGAGGGCCGCACCGCTCACACCGTGGTTTAAAAATAACAGAAAAGTTTTGATTGTCATTTTCAGCTTCATTGCTCGACACCCACAGTTATCACAGCCAGGAAACGCAGTCTGGGTGCAGCAGTGAGCGTTTGGCTCCAAGCCGAATTAAATGAACCCCCGGCCGCGTACATCTGTCTTACAAGCTCCCCCGGATCAATAGCCTGTCCCTTTATTCACTGGCCTGTCTTTAAATGATGGCGCATCAGTAAAACTCCCACTCCTCCACGTAGTGTTCAATATTACAGATATACATATTACATTTTCTAAACACTGTATCCTTGTAAAACATTAAATGTAGAGTTTTTCCAGCGTGGTTGTATGTAGTATAGACGTATTAGTCAACGTTGTTTCTGTTAATCAGCCTGTGACCTGGACACTCTCAGTGATAACACAGATTACAGCCTCTGAACAAAATGCTTATCTAATAAAATACACGCCTGGTAAGTCTATGATGAAATTTGTACACCGATCACTCTACGGCACCAAAGTCCACAGAGAGGATCTGTGTTTTTAGGCCTGCGGGGGGACGTGGTGGGAGTTGCTGGTCCACTGCTGCTGTGCTGTGTTTAGTCATTTGTGTCATTTAGGTTGAAAGAATACTTCACTGATTAGCATTTAGCTTTGTATTACTAGAATAGAAAAAATTATATACACGTTGCCTGTTTCCACTAACACGTGATGTTTACAGTTGCTATGACAACAAGTGAACGCTGCCGGTAGCATATTAGCCCAACCCCAAAAATGAAATGTTAATAAAATCAACACTAACCATCAACAGCCATGACCCTAAGGACCTTAACAATTGTATTGTCACAAGTTGTGATATAATATTTAGGAAAATAAATGCGTAGTTCCTTTCAGAGTTACGCTATCTTAAATGACGGTTGTTTCCACTAGAGGGCTGTGCGAGCGATTATATCATCCCGCGAGAGCGACTTATCATCCCGCGAGAGCGACTTATCATCCCGCGAGAGCGACTTATCATCCTGCGAGAGCGATTTATCATCCCGTGCGAGCGATTTATCATCCCGCAAGAGCGACTTATCATCCTGCGAGAGCGACTTATCCCGTGCGAGCGACTTATCATCTCACGCGAGCGACTCATTGCCCCGCGAGAGCGACTCATCATCCCGTGCGAGCGATTTATCATCTCACACGAGCGAGTTATCATCCTGGGGGGGGGGGGGCTTATCATCCTGCGAGAGCGACTTATCATCCCGCGAGAGCGACTTATCATCTCACGCGAGCGATTTATCGCCCCACAAGAGCGACTCATCATCCCGTGCGAGCGATTTATCATCTCATGCAAGCAACTTATCGTCCCGTGTGAGCGACTTATCATGCCGTGTGTGCGCAGCGACACTTGGTCCTGTTAGCGCAACTGTTAGCAAAGATGGCGGACACTGTTTACATTCTGGGTATGGTCCCCCTATGAGTGGGTCTAAAAAGTGCGGAATTAGCATTGCAGTTTCAAGCCTCGGACGAAGTTTCACTGGTGGGCACGTATCAAAAAAAAGAATGAAGATATTTCTCGACCCAGTAGAAACTGAGTTTAGGAACCACAATTTTTTAAAAATACTACCCCTATTCTAGTAATACAAAGGTCAGTGAAGTATTCCTTTAAATCAGAACAAAGGATTCAAACACTGAAGTCACAAAATAACACATTTGAACTCACTGATGTGCCTTGGTGTAAAACCGCTGATTTTCTCTATGGACTTTGGTGCCAGAGAGCAAGCAGTGCACAGACTTACAGAGGAGGCCGTTTAACTGCCAGGAAAAAAAAACTGCAGACATAATCTTAAGATATCAAGACTAATGCACCTGTGTACATTTAATTAGTGGAGTCTTTAGTTAAGTGGCTAAAAACAGTTTTCTCTGTCCCATCTGGCAACTATGTAAGAGTTAGTGTCTAGATCTACATCGCAATCACACTTCGAAAGAACCTGAACCTGGTCTCTTTAAATAAATTAGATACTGCGGAACGGTACGTCAGCAAATCCTGCTCATTTTCTTCTGTGTTATAAAGCTTTGAGACCTTTGGCAGACCCAGTCCCTCTGTATTCTCATATTCTCATGTACTAACAACAACTTGCAGATGTCTTCAAATCAGTTTAACAATTTTTGGAGCACTTTCAGAAGTTTCCACATTGTCGTGGAACTTTTTGGCCGTCGTTTTATTAAATTATGGCAACAACTGTCCGTGTGACTTCACTCCTGAGACGCAAGGTCGCAGCAATGTCACTGACACTGAGTCAGCGTGAGGAAATAACTGAGAAAACACAGCATTAAAGATTTAGCAGAAGGATCGAAATCTTCATTTTAGCTCCAGTAAATGTCAAATTATAATTTCTTAACTATTTATATTAATAGGTTGGCATTAATCAACCAAAATGAATAGGTTTGGGTTCAATGTTTCAATAATAACAAGGTGCAATACAGAGTACATGAAGTCCTGAATGGCTCAGCTGGCACTCAAGGCCACAGAGTTGGCGATGGCACTCATGCAGAGAATAAAGGAGTGGATAAATGTCCCACCACGTAGGCGGACTCCTGGCACAGTCCACCCCCTGCTCTCCTCTAACCTCTCTGGCATTAAGACTTCAATCGCGCCGCTAAATATCACCGAGTACCGGTCTCTGAACACGTTTGAACCCGCTCAAAGGTGCAGAATCAAAGTGGTGCCATTTAAAGGCCCCGTTTCCACCACATCGCCCCGGCTCAAAGCAGCCTGTTTTTCCCTCTATCGTCGCCGGAACACAAGCAGTTTCTTTCTCCGCGTTTCAAAAGTACATTTATCCATATATCTTTCCAGTTTTCCTGGAGAGACAGCGAATAAAGACTTATTATGACAAGTTACTCGTCCAAAAAGACGACGGTGATTCCCCTGACTGCATTTTCGCCATTCATCGATAATGATCAATAATGCATGCTCGTTTTGGAGAACGACGTGCGCCAAAATCAAAGCAAGAGAAAGCACTCGGAGAGCACAAACCTCTGCCAAGGCTGCACACGGTGTCAGGACTATCACAACATGGAAGCACACCAATGTTTTTTTTGCAAGATTTAGCGATCTGGAAACAGGTTTTGTCATGGTTCAGGTCTGGAAACGACACTGTAACACAGACCTACGCATATGGAGGGTTTCTGAATCCAGATTCATTCCCAGACCACCAGCAAAACCCATTAACTTCTCCCTTATAACGTCACCTGAATACTGATACGATCCATAAACCTTATTATAGAACATCAATGTTTCACTAAAGGCAGGAAACGGGCTGTAAAGACAGACGTCCACCAACACCACAGACACCACTGCCGTCACGTGACGAGGACGTGCGTGAGGGCTGCAAATGTCTGTTTTTGGAATGGCTGCTTATAGCCGCCAGCACACATGTCTGTATTAACAGCTACGTTGTTTAAAACGGGTAAAAGTCTGTGTGTGCTGTTGTTGGTATTGGAAGATAGTCAAGGTTGACCCAGAGAGAGTATTGCCTTCCTCTAACAATGACAACATGAAGTAAACTGTGATATTTAGAAGCGGGCTTTGATGACAAAGCGGCGTACATGTTTGTGTTTGCTTCTGTTTCACTCCGTTCCTCCCCTGGCTTTGCTTGCGTCTGTGCAGAAGTGGCCCCGGCGCGAGCCCACATCAACAAAGCCTGATTGTTGCAGGCCCCGGCGAGAGGACACCAGCTGCTGCAGTGGCCGTGCGGACAGAGAAACCACTGTGACTTTCGCGGACCCGTACAAAGTCACTCTCAGTGAGAGTGCGGCTCAGTCTATAGTCTGTGTGGTTTTGCAAGAAAAACCTTCGGACGGAAAGACGGGTTTGCAAATGAAGTGGAGCGATTAAGCGATTACGTCAAAGTACAAATCTCATTTTCCACTCCCCGACATTTTGAATATGATGCATTTGTTTTCTCTAAACGGATTTATCTGCACAGTACCTGCAGGGACACATTCTTCTATCTTCCCCACAACCTCCTCTTCTCTCCTCTTCTCTTCTCTTTCCTCTGGCACAAGTGCTGAGCATGTGTTTCTGCACCAGCGTTCACGACTGCAGACTATAACTCTTAGTGCGAGGTGATACGTCAAAAGGAAATGGGGCCACTCACTGGCATCATGTCGGATGCACAGCAGCGCTACCGTTGTGTGCTTTTAGGCCGCAGCGAGCAGCTATTAGTTTTAATAAGCAAATCCTCGTAAATAAGACGGCACAGAGACGTCCTCTCTTTCCAACAGCAAAACACAGCGTGAAATCACGGCGGAAACTTCCCGCTACAGGCTGCAGGTGCCAGGCTTTTATCTCAGGAACCTGGTCCTGATCGACTGCATCTGCAACACGTGTGGGTAGAAATGAAAGCCACGTTCCACGTCACAGGATGACGTCTCCCGGTGCCAATCTTCAGCTCAACATTTAGAGTTATAGATTTAAAACGAGACGATCATCAGAGTATACACTCTCCAGCGCAAGAAGGAGAATTTACACACATGAATGAGCTCGCTTCGTTTCAAATTGTGATTTAAAAACGGTGAATTGTTCGGCTGCAAAGGAACAAGAGGCTTGTTGACAACTGACAAGAACCGACGGTGGTGAAAACAAAGAATAATAACTATTTCTGTGAAGCACTGGCGACAACAAGTGCAACTAAAAGTGAAAGTAAGTAAGTGTTAGGGGTGAGGGTGTTAGTTTTTGTCCGCAGCAAAAACCATTGAGCTGTGGCCGACGAGGAAACAATCAGGAAGCGAGTGTGGGTGTTTCTGCCCCGTGCAGCCCCCGAGGTTTTAAGGCTACAGTGGAGCCAAAAGTGTTGCAGAATGTATGTGTTTTTAAAGTGTGAACGTAATACCGCCGTACGCAGGATATTAGAGGGGGGAGAACTATTATTCTGGCAGAAGTGTCTGAGTTTCTGTGTGTAAAGGATTTGCCGCGGCCTTTAAAGTGATCTTTTAAAACCCGATCACGCTAGCATTTAAAACGGCAAAATCAAATCGATTCATTCCAAAGAAATCACATGCTCTGACCTGCATCCTTAACTTTCCTGTTGACCAAGTTGGCCTGACCAATTCATCAGTCTACGTCCAATATGATGTAGTGCACTGATGTATTTTGAAAATACATGAAAAAAAACTAAATTTAAATAAAAAAAATCTACTCAAATCTTGTTTTTTCTGCATTTAGAATTAGTTATTTTTTGCACACACTAATGCAACCCATCCTGGGCAGTGGGCTGCACTTTTCTGGGCAATAGGGATTGGGTGCCTTGAACCTGGATTTGAACCTGGATTTGAACGTGGCTGAACCATTTGAATAAATATCTCATTGTGATTAGAGGGAATGGTCATTTTTACATCATTATTCTCATTTTCCTTCAAAAACAACTCATTTAAAAGGATTCATGTGTGATATTTGTGCAGCCCTGTGAGAAATGGAGATGTTCTCTTCAGTCAGAATAAACGTGCAATAACAATTCATCTCAAATGATATTTTGACACATTTTGCCATGAACAAATATTGCGTAAAAAAGCTGTATTGCGATTTCGATCAAATTTCGATTCATTAAGTCAATTCAACCTCTATTTTAAACACCACAACCTTAAAAACAGAGCTTTATAATATCAGGAAATGATAATAAATACATACTACAGCAGACAAGAGGCAGCACACTGGTAAACAGGGAGGGTTCTGAGCTCTCAGCATCAACAGAGTTCTGGCAGCGAGGCGACAATGTTTTGGTTCGACATACCGAGCACCTTTTCTGGCAGCTGTTGACTGTGTGTGTGTGTGTGTGGTGACTCAAAGTCCGACATAGGGTTTGCAACTGGTGCAACGCCAACTGGTGCCGATGACATGTCCAGTTGCTGCGTGTGTGTGTGTGTGTGTGTGTGTGTTCAGATCGATATCACAGAAACAGAATGGCTGCGTCACTGACTCACCCGAACACTCAAACCCTCGTAAGTGCAACCACGCGTGTGTCTGATGTTCAGTGAACAGGCCTCTCTGTTATCTGTGTGTGTGGGGGGGGAGACTCGGAGACAGCGAGTCAAGCTACGCCGTCACCTGTTGAGGAGTCGTCTCATTCCATGCCTCACCTCCCACTGATGGACAGCAGGTGTCCCACAGGCCTCTGGACAATGTCTGCATAAGACAAATGTGCCCAAATGTCCACCAGCTGCCCCGGCAAGGCAGCTCGGGGGCTCAGCATCAGGGGACACGCGTGATATAAAAAGAAGTGTTCATTGTGATCATCTATCAACTGACAAAAAAAAAAGCCTCCTGTATATGTGTCACGCTGCAGAAGCCTGCGCTATAGGCCTTAAAATAAACACCACGGACTGTGTTCAGCAACGCCAGCGTCAGCAGCAGCATGCTGATTAAATATAGGTGGACGTACATCTTCGGCGCGGTGGGAATGCGCGGCTAAAATAAGCAGCACGCCAGTTTTCCCATAGACCGCGTTGTTGTGATACGACCCAGAGATGTGAGCGCTGATACCGCGGCCAGTTATTCTTCGACAGACAGATGTGTGAACACGGAACAAAAGCCAAAAACAACGCCTGGGGAACCCGGTGCCCTCAGTGTCTGTCTGACTCTGTGACGCCGGCCAGTGACTGGAAATAAAAAGGCGGGGAAAACACAGGTGAATGTGCATGGTGGGGGCGGGACCTGCTAAATATACACATGTTTAAAGGTCATATACTGAAACTATAACTTCAAATCTTTAGATTGTTCTTTTTTTTTACAGTTTTACAAGATTAAATGATAGAAAAATGCCTGGGAAATCTGCATTTTGTGTCTATTATTTCACATAGACATTGTGTTTGAACTGAAAATAATTACATGAGACAGATTAAAACTCTTTTAGGTTTAAGTTAGTAGAATTTACTAATCCGAGAGCAAAAATCAATCATGTGCAATAATAAACGGGCTGATGAAAATGTTAAATAGTGGCCAAAAAGGGTACGATTATTACTGGAAACACATAAAACTGCATGTAAAACCAATTTATGTAAAACATGCGACTTAGAAATATGAGTTTCTTTATAAAAAGAAACGTATATGTGAAGAATTAAGCAGGAAGCTGGTGAATTTTTTACAGTATATTGAGGAAAAACACACATTGAGGTGAAATTTGACACCAAACTAAAGGAAATAAAAGAGCAACGCAAAGCAATAAAACATTAAGCGTTACGCGAGTATGTCACACTGTCATATTGCTCTTCTCTGACCTCTTCACAGTTCATTAATGTAAAGAATATAGAGTTTTTATAGGAGGACAAACTTCTTATTATACTCTCAATAAGACAAGAGGTTCAATGTAAGTTATAAAGTTATTGCCATTCTATGATAACGTGTCATTTAAAAGGGAGGTTTTACAGATCTACTGTAAATAAAAGCCCTCTTTTTAAAGTCTGACGTGTATACAGACGTGTGACTACATGCCACGGTATTTATTGCTGTTATTGCTTCTTGTAGCTGCCGCTGCAGCAGAGAGGGAGGGTGGTGGACGATGGGAGCGGCTGAACTCATCATCTGACTCTCAGATCTGTGATGTCTGCTGGCCTGCATTCTGCATCACACCTTGGCCTCCAGCTAACAACGGCATCTCTCCACGGACACCACACACGGCAGCAAATACCGTCTTTACTTTGTATCTCCCAAAACATCATGCAAGGCCCTGACTGAGGAATTACACGCCACAAAGTTGCGAGACACTAAACCTACACCTCAGTTAGTTCTTCTATGAGTCTATGCTGTTTTAGACGATAACATAACATCAACACCATATAGAAACAGACTGGAATCAAGCGCAAAAATACACAAAAACAGAGTTTTGGACTCGGCAACGCACGTCTAGCTGCGCTGTAGTTGAAGAGTGGTCTTCCTCCCAGGACAGTAATTAGTTTCTCATTAGCCTTGAGCAAAAAGAATGACCTGCTCGTCTCTTGAGGTTTCCCAGATGGGTGGGAGTGTCTTACTCCCTTTTTCATGCACATTCCTATGGTGTGCTGC
Source organism: Solea solea (assembly GCF_958295425.1). Classification (NCBI taxonomy): domain Eukaryota; kingdom Metazoa; phylum Chordata; class Actinopteri; order Pleuronectiformes; family Soleidae; genus Solea; species Solea solea. The sequence goes on from NC_081138.1 coordinate 2,467,961, forward strand.
ATGGGATTTTTTTTCTCCCCCCAGATTACAGTAAAATTATCACAGGGACAGGATTTGTTTTTGTCCGACATTGTGTTTGAACCGCGCTGAAAGGTTAAAGACTTATGCTCTCATTATGAAACACAGTACAGTACATAACGGCACAAATATACACATACACAACTACAGTGTAAGGATTTAAAAAGGGTACTAGATATTCTAGTATTCTAGTACCATATACTCCCACAGTCATTATCAAAGAGCACATTCAGACTCAAATTAGCAGGTTTACCAAGGATTCTGGTTAAATCCTCTTAAAAGGGTAATAAACATCTTTTATTTGCACTCCTGTGTCACAACAACAACACAATGATAAAAGATTTTAGTCTAACTAACTCAATAATTTGGTTTTCTTAATGTCATGTAAACACGTTAGTCCGACTAAAATCAAGCTAGTCTTAGTCAGACTAACAGACCTGGATAATGTGATTCATAGTCTGATTACTCCTGCATGTATACGCTTAGTCGGACTAGAGTCGGCACTTGTCGTTCTGCACACGCACAAAAATGTCCTTCCCAGACGCACAGATGTCCTCACTAAAGCCACTTTCACACTCAAATTAGCAGGTTTACCAAGGATTCTGGATAAATCCTCTTAAATAGGTAATAAACGTCTTTTATTTGCACCCCTGTGTCACAACAACAACACAATGATAAAAGTCTGATTTTAGTCTGACTACGACAATAATTTGTAAACACGTTAGTCCGACTAAAATCAAGTTAGTCGGACTAACATAACTGGATAATGTGATTCATAGTCTGACTAAGTGTATACACTTAGTCAGACTAGAGTCAGACTCGCCGTTCTGCACACGCACAAAAACGTCCTTCCCGATCTTTGACCTGGAAGTAGAAGTAGGCGACTCATAAAGTGCAGTAAGAACAAACAACACGGTGGCTTCGTCGGCGTAAAGCGTAAGCTACGGAGAAGACCCATTTTTGGACTGATGAAGAGACAAGATGAACAGCAGGTACGAAACATACAGAACCACAGCTCGATCCATCTCACCGTTTGTTTTTCTGTGACGTAAAGAGTCAGACATACACAGATTTTCTCCTCCGTGTGTATACTCGGACTCACAAGTCTCGTCTTAGTCCGACTACGGCCATAGCTCGATTAAACTGTGCATGTAAAATGTACTGACTGTGAAAGTCGCAAGTGTTTTGTTTTGCTTACGTCCGTCCCTCATTTTTAAGGCACTAATAAAAAGGAAAGTTGTAAAAGAAGAAAAAGAAAATTCATGGCTAACAGCTATAATAATGACCGGTTGTTGAATGCGCATCTTAGCAACGGGAACAAGAAATGACCGTGTTCACACAGGTCTTTGTGTTTCCCACTAATGCAGTTGATAAAGGAAACGCCGTGCAGTCATTTCACCTGGGAGTGGATGCCCTTAAACACATTCCCACCGCTCAAAAACCCATTAAAACCAGAGATTAATGGGTTCAAATGGATTCAAAAGGCCATCCCACACCGCACATTATCTTACGTGAGACGATGGCCATTTTGTCACCACCAGTCTAATGGTGCTTTTCCATTATACAGCTCTAGCACTAGTCAGCTCGACTATACTCAGGTTTTTTGCGTTAACAGCGAGGGTACAGCGACCCCGCCCACTTTGAGGAGGTACTAAATGACCGGCCTGATACCGAAACCGAGTAGTCAAGTCAAGTAGAGCCAAGAGTGCTCGAACTGAATCGTGGAAAAGCTCCATAATCTGCAAACTAAAAACTCAACGCTGCACAATCAGAAAACACACGGCCTGAGCGACTGATACCCGACTGTTCACACAAACCGGACCATATCTGGTTACAGTCTGTCTCTGATGATGAAGGAAACATAATCAGGTATGTGCATTTCCATGGCAACGTAAAAAAAAAAGAAAAAGAGGAAGCTGGAAATAGAGGAAGAAGAAGAACAACGGGAGAGAACACAAAACACTTGGCCGTTGATTTAACCCTGGACGGTTCTCCTCACGTGTTTTCCCATCACAGCCGAGTTACAGCTCTTTTCAAAACAACACCATGACACAGGACGAATTGGTTGATTTTATCGGGTCGGCACGTGTTCGTGACCTAAAAAAAGAAACAAATGTTTCTTTCATCCAGACACTGTGTATGGACAGCTGGTTAACTGTTACCACATCAGCACTGTAGAGGAGGATGAGAGAGAATTCAATATTCAAATATCATCATCCAACAGAACTATTGTCACACTGATACATAGGTGTCAAACTGGCGGCCCGCGGGCCATATGTGGCCCCCCAATTGATTGCATGCAGAATATAATATAATATAATATATGTTTGCTAGCAATGTTTTTATGGCATTTGGTCATAATAATCCCATTATTGTATTACATACAAAATTTGAGGAACCCATTGTTAATCCTTCAGATTATTCTTGGTACTAGACACATCGAAGGTGAATAGTTGTGGAAAGGTGTGGCCATGGCAACCATTCGCAGCGAAACAGGAAGTGCCCTATCACTTCGGCACACATTGCGTTCCACCGAATAACCCGAAACTTGGCGGGAAGACGTTACAGACCAAGACGAACAAAAAAGTCGCCGGTAACCACGGCCTCAGCTCAACAGGAAGTCGGCCTTTCTGGACTTTTGCGTCCATTTTGGCGACTTGCACCCCACGCAAATGAGCGAGACACGAGTCCACGTCATTATTTACATCATTTTGAATAAATGTCTCTGTTTTGGATATTAATAGATTCATTTTGCATCATAAATAGTATACATACGTGTTCATTTTAAATTGTTCTCTAGACCGGCCCCCTTTTGACCAGAATAGACGTTCATTGGCCCTCTGGTCATTTGAGTTTGACACCCCTGCACTATTACATACATTGCATAATACAGATACTGTATTGCCCTTTACATGTCAGTCCTACCACAGGTGGAACTTGGTAAAGTGATGTTTGTGTATAAGAACAATGAGAACAATGACCAGCGTGGCAGCACATGGGTCAGGCGAGGGTAGACGACGGTGGTGACGGAAAAAAAAAGAACAAGGCACGGTAACCGTGACGATGTGGAAGTTTACGACGACAAACAGATCAACGTGAGTGTAGCATGTGAAGAAAACCTGAGTGGAAAACATGACGTGCTTTGTGCCGTTCAGTGGCTTTCTTTCACTTGTGTGGATGTGCGACTGAGAAATAGAAACATTCAGACATAGTTCTCTCCGTGTCACATTGGCCGTTTAATCTCTTATTTATTTACGTGGTGGTTTTTAAAACCCTGTTGTGAAAACAAATGGATCGCTGATTTGCTGTCATTGTGGTTACGCTGTGTGAGAAATCAACAGGTGACCCTCCTACAGAGCTAAATCAACAATATTCTCTCTCATCACCTGCTCTCACAGGCGCACACACACACACATACTAAGAAAGAGCTCACTGTCGTGCAGTTGCGTCTTCTGTTACAAAGAAAAAGATACAAACTCCCTTGAAGGAGGAATTCATTCAAATTCACAAACTAAATGGAATGGTCTCCTCTAAGAATGGCATGTGACAGATCACTGAGTCAGACAGAAAGTTTAAAAAAAACCACCAGCAGCCTGCAAATGTGGGAAGAGAGAGTTTGTCAGAGTCTCAAAAACACATGCACGGAGCTGTTGCCGCAGCACAACACTGCGTCTAACCACTTGTGGCTGTTTCTGAGAAACGGAGACGAAATGACACCGACGGCGCTCAACACTGCCATCATGCCTTTACCTTGCCTCCACATGCCCAAGGAGGGCTGCCCTTATCATCCATGTTCATTCTATTGAATTACTACATTCCACCTTAATGACCTCATATCAAAAAGTAATCACAGCCATGTTGGAAAATCATATGCAGTGCTTTTATATGACATTAGAAAAAAAAAAAAAACTTTATTATTGTGTGTACTAAATCAGATTTCTCAACGTCGGACAAACACACCCAGATAATGCAATTGGGAGTTGGATTACAGCTGCGTGTGCTGCATGTGTTCTGGCCCTGGTCGCTCTGCACATGCTCCACAGCTCCCACGTCAGCGTTGACGAGGAAATAATAGGAGGAAGTCGGTACGCAGAAAGACAACAGCGTGACAAATGCGGCAAAATCCAGGCTGGTACTTTGTTTTTTGTTTTTTTTGCGCTGTGTCACCTCGAAGAATTTAATCATCGTTTTCAATGTCTTTCAGGCCAAGGACCCCAAACTGAGCAGGGACCTCCTACTATATATACTGAATATACTGTTTTTATTTCAATCTGGGCCTAGTGCCATGTAAAACATACCCTGTTATTGTACGTTGTGCATGACTAAGCTATTCAAATAATACACAGCTTCATATATTCATGTTAAAATTTTGTGTTAACTGATGCTAATGCCAATATCAATAATGTCTGTCTATTGCATGATAATCATATTTCAGGACCCTTCCCTTCGGCTACCAAGGTAATGGTACGGTACGGCGTGGGTGGAGCTAAACACACCAGAGTCAGCCGCAAATTGAGCAGCCATTGTTGTCCGTTTTATCGCGTTCGATGTTCGTTCACAAAACAAAAACAAAAACACACGCGGAAGCGAAAACACACACAAACCCCAAAACACCAGCAAGTCCCAAAACATCAGATTTTAATAGGAAATTATTATTAACTTTGAGATGTAATAAAAGCGTTAATATGTAATGTGTTTTGGGGTTTGTGTGTGTTTTCTGTCCTGCGTGTTTTGGGGTTTGTGTGCGTTTTCTGTCATGCGTGTTTTGGGCTTTCTGTGTGTTTTCTGTCCTGCATGTTTTGGAATGTGTATGTGTTTTCTGTCCTGCAGGTTTTGGGGTTTGTGTGTGTTTTCTGTCCTGCGTGTTTTGGGGTTTCTGTGTGTTTTTTGTCCTGCTTGTTTTGGGGGTTGTGTGTGTTTTCTGTCCTGCGTGTTTTGGGGTTTGTGTGTGTTTTCTGTCCTGCATGTTTTGGGGTTTGTGTGTGTTTTCTGTCCTGCGTGTTTTGGGGTGTGTGTGTGTTTTCTGTCCTGCGTGTTCTGGGGTTTGTGTGTGTTTTCTGTCCTGCGTGTTTTGGGGTGTGTGTGTGTTTTCTGTCCTGCGTGTTTTGGGGTGTGTGTGTGTGTTTTCTGTCCTGCGTGTTTTGGGGTGTGTGTGTGTTTTCTGTCCTGTGTGTTTTGGGGTTTGTGTGTGTTTTCCGTCCTGCGTGTTTTGGGGTTTGTGTGTGTGTTTTCGCCTCTGCGTGTGTTTTTGAATCTGCAGCGTTTGTGAGTATGCAGCTCGTTTCTCCTCCTGCGTGTGTTTTGGATCGTTGCAGTGTGTTTGCCGTAGTCAAGCTAGAGCCGTAGCGCCGCTGTGTCTTAACAGTGCATGGAAACGTACTGACACAGAGAGAGAAGGAGAGGTCACTTATGTGCTCGAGCTGCAAATCCAGCTGAAGTCTATGAAAATCCTCAACTAATCTGTGTGGACTTGATCAGTCAGGATGTTTTGCCACCGCACTAATATTAGAAGGCATGCGAGCAAGTTACACCACGCTTTTTAGCCCACAATCAGACAACTCCACGTCTCAGTGCAGAGCCGCCGCCTTCCAGCAGCCTCTTTGGGTTCGCTGTGATGTAAAAGCAAACCTACAGATACTCACACACACACGCATGCATGCAGCACCCCACATGCAGTCTTCTCATGGCTAAAGTGAGTCATGTGTTCCCTGACTTGGGACACTTCCTCCCTCACAGATGTCACATTAAACAACACACTGTGCTCCTCAAGTTCTGTCAGATGACTCAAACTTCTGTCATCTCAACTCTATTTCAGCTTGAGTCAACTGTTTGGCATCGGCAGCGGCGGGAGCGCTGCCGCTCTGCTGTTACTAGAGATATCATCATTTATTGTGCGACTCCCAGAAATCCCTGCTTCAGCACAGACGCTGCTCAGCAACCGGAGAAATTAAATAACATACGTCCACAGATTCAGATATTAGAAAGTTTGCTGTAACTTTTGAATAGAATGGTCTAGTCTGGCATGGTTTGGTCCACTTTGCTTGATTAAATAAAGAACTGTGTGGATATTTTTTATATATATTAATCAAAGGATGGAAGTTGGAACTTAAATATTTAGGTATAACTCTTTAAAAAAAAAAAAAAAAACTCGGAATGTGGGTTCCTGGCTCTAGTGCATAATCAGATGATCCAACGTCTCAACGTGCTTTTGAAAATGAATGTGTGGTGGTCACCCACAGCCACCAAACACACACACACACACACACACACACACACGCACACACACACATTCCTGCACATAAAAACTAGGAGACAGCAAAACTAATTCAAGAAGCCTATTCTTACTGGGCTATTTATAATGGTTAGTTATTTACCTACTTGATGACAGGATGTCACATTATGTTAAAATGTCTCACCAGCAGCAGAGTACACAACATTTTATCATTGCCTTAAGTAGTATATATACATATATATGTATATATGTATACATATATATACATATACATATACATAAGAAATATGATACTTTACTATGATATATTATGTCAAACACTTTCGGCACAACCCAAGCACATTAAAGTGAACTTAATAAATACTCCGTGTCAAGACAACCGCACACACACACAAACACGCAAACACACACACACACACACGTAGTTCCAGTGATTCAGGAAGCAGGTCATGTTTTTCCATACAAAACCAGGAGGTCCTCAGAGCAGCAGTGGAGGGACTTCCTCTGCCGAAGGGCCAAATTCCACATGGTCCGTGACCATTCACCCACCCAGGCTGACTCAGACCCCCCACACCAACACCAACACCCTCACCCACACCCCGAAACCCCACCCCCTCATACCTCACAACATTCAACATAGTTCTAGGGAAAACCTCAACTTCACGAGCAGCTGTTAGGGTCTTTCTCCCCTGGTCGGTGACTTCTAGAAACTCCAGAGGAGGAGGAGGATGCAGACCCTCGTCCTGCAGTCTCGACCAATCTCAACCAGATAAGATAAGCGTGAGAGCAAATGGACAACGTGGATCACACTGTGATCCACACCGCGCTCTACTCCAGCTGCTGTAACATGAAATAAGATTCAAACCACGAGGGAAAAAAGATAAATCGCACGTTGATCGGTGTGTTGATTGATGTGTAAATGGCTACACATACAGGTACATATGGCCACTGAGGAGTGTAAAAATGCTGTTTGACTGCAGTGGGAGGCAGTGTCTCATGCGTCCTGAGGACAGGCTATGTTGATGCATGCTCAGGAATGTGGGCACACACACACACACACACACACACCACCTTCGAATGTGATTCTTACTATCATTCAGGACACACTGTGTGCTCTCAGATATCTGTTCTCAGCACGGTCCGCTAGTGATCGGGTCACTCAGGACGGACGTTAACAACAGGTCTTTTATCCACTTGTGGTCGACTCACTTTTAACAGACCGCTTTAACGCTGGTGATGCAGGGGTCGGGATTTCTGTCGGAGCAGACTTTCCAGCAAGAATCGCTAATGTTGGCAACACGGCGTCGTCTCTACATCTGCCAACAGCGGAGACAATGGTCTCGTCCAAAAAAAAAAAAAGACTCCATTTGGACGCCGCACCGTTTGAACAGGCCCTAACGAATGAATGAACCCACAATGCATTTCGGCAACGCCCCCAGTCAGAGCTAGCGAGGAGCCGACGTCTCCGCCGCGAGTCGGCCTTAGCATACCTTCAGTGATTTGTCCTCTCTGTGTTTCACATTCAGCAACACACACACACACACAAATCAGGTCAGCAGGGTCACTACAAGGCTATGGCAAATAATCTGTGCCACTGCTATCTGATCCCCTTTTAGTTGGTATGCAGTTAATGAGCTTTTTGAACCCTCATTAGACACAAGTCTCTCTCCCCCTCACACACACACACACACACACACACACATAGACTCACAAGGCTTTTTAACCCCCTCTCTGAACCGTGTGCCAGCCCTCTATTGTCTGACAGTGTGGAGACATGCAGCTGCCTGCAGTCTGGCATCCAGCATCAGTAACACACTGACATGATGAGACACACAAGGCAAAGGGCAAACTTTGTCATCGCTCTCATGCTGTGTGTGTGTGTGTGTGTGTGTGTGTGTGTGTGTGTGCTTGTATTTATTACCTCTTTGAGACTTTTCCTGGCAAAAACACTGACCTTGACACATGTCAGGAACCTTATTGACTGGTTAAGTTAAGGGCTAATTGTGGCTAGGTTAAGCTTAGGCTAGGCTGACCAAATGAAGTGCCCTAGCAAGAATAGCTGTGCCAACCTGTGTGTTTTTGCTAGCCTGTTTAAAGGAATACTTCACCAGTTTGCATTTAGCTTTTTATTACTAAAATAGGGGTTGTATTTTTGAAAGATTGTGCTTCCCAACCTCAGTTGAGAAATATCGCCATTCTTTTCTCTGCTACGTGCCCACCAAGTGACACTTGGTGCTGTTAGCGTAACTGTTAGCAAAGATAGCAGACACTGTTTACATTCAGGGAACAAGGTCCCGCCCCCCTACGAGTGGGTGGAAAAAGTGCGGTATTAGCGTTGCAGTTTCAAGCCTACTACAACTATTCTAGCAATACAACGCTAAATGCAAATCGGTGAAGTATTCCTTTAAGTTAATTTAAGCTAATTGTGGCTAGGTGAAGCTTTGGTTAGGCTGACCAAATTGAATGGAAGTCAATGCAGTGCCCTAGCAAGAATAGCTGTGCTAACCTGTGTGTTTTTGCTAGCCCGTTTAAAGGAATACTTCACCAGTTTGCATTTAGCTTTTTATTACTAAAATAGGGGTTGTATTTTTGAAAGATTGTGCTTCCCAACCTCAGTTGAGAAATATCGCCATTCTTTTCTCTGTTACATGCCCACCAGTGACACTTGGTGCTGTTAGCGTAACTTTTAGCAAAGATAGCGGACACTGTTTACATTCAGGGAACAAGGTCCCTCCCCCCTACGAGTGCGGAATTAGCGTTGCAGTTTCAAGCCTACTACAACTATTCTAGTAATACAACGCTAAATGCAAATCGGTGAAGTATTCCTTTAAGTTAATTTAAGCTAATTGTGGCTAGGTGAAGCTTTGGTTAGGCTGACCAAATTGAATGGAAGTCAATGCAGTGCCCTAGCAAGAATAGCTGTGCTTACCTGTGTATAATCACCACAGTCAGTGCTCATTGAGACCAAATCCTGGTCCTAATGTGGCATAACGTCATGTCTAAGAAACTGGTTGTCAGTTAGGAATAAGTTATGGTTGCTATGAGTGTGTGTGAGTGTGTGTTCTCCCCTAAGTGACTATTATGAGAGGCTGGAAGGTCAGAGTGTGGCGGGCCGCGTCTGCACCGTGCTGGAATGTAACCAGGGACTTTAGGAGGTAAACTGTTTACATGCCTTCTACATGTGACACACATGGGTGTTTGAGTGGGCTGCTGCCAAAACAAAACAAAACAAAACCAAACCAAACATGAATTATCCTCATTATCTTCCAGCACACTGTTGTGTAACAATGATTTAGGAGGATAAGCGTGCCATGTTTGTCTTCGTTTACTGGAGGCTGGTGCTCTGAATTAGGTTAACCAGCAGCTTCGCTTTGGTGTAAAGTCTCCATCTGAGCACAGAAGTTAATCATCTTTCAATGGACATTTTGTGCTGCTGCTGCTTATTTTACAGTCATTCGAGCCTCACGGATTTACTCTGTCTACATCACACATTTCTAATGAGATTTGGAGCACTGTTGTGTACTTTCTGTCCTCTCAGAGCTTCAATGACATTCTTTCAGACACTTTTTGTAGAACTTTTTTCCTGAAGTTTTCTCTCTTTTTTTGTTTTTTTAACAAACTTATACATTAACAACTGAGCATTGACTCCAGGTCTGCTTATTTTACTGTGCATACCGAGTTAATAAAACAGCACTAACTCAGGAGGAGCTCAGTGCACACACACACACACACACACACACACTTTCCCCTTCTCTTTCTTCTTTACTGCAAAGTGGAAGTGACTGTGTCGGAAACGATCGCGTTAAAGTGGCAGCAGCTCTTTGCAAATGAATTAACCGAACAACCGCCGAACACCACAGCCTCGCATCTCCTTCAAAACAGCCGTGGGTAAACAGTTGCAGGCCTCGGCAAAGTCGCGGAGTGGAAAACAGACCCCGGTCTCCGCCGCCTGGGTGCCCGTGTCTGGCCTCCCCTCCACAGCCTCCGCCGTTTGCCAGTAAACGGGGAAATCAGAGCAGCCTTGTGGGAGACACTGACAGCGACTGACCTGGATGAACTGGATCGTCAGCGCTGATTTCCCGACACCGCCGCCCCCGACCACCACCAGCCGATACTTCTCCTGCACCGAGCCGTCCTTCCAGCCTGCCATCGAGGACACTTCGCTGCTGCGCTCTCCGCCGCCGCCGCCGCCGCTGATGCCGCTGCCGCTGAAACACCAGTGAGCAGCAAACACACACTTTCTTCTGCTTCTGCTGCTGCTGCTGCTGCTGCTTCTTCTTCTTCTTCTTCCCCCTGTGAAAGTGACGAGGCCCTGCGGTGGAGAGAGACACCAGAGCCCGGGGAGAGAGAGAGAAGAGCCCGGAGAGGAGCCACAAGAGTCGTCGGCGTAGTCCGCTCTGTGTGTGTGTGTGTGCGGGTGTGTGGAGAGAGAGAGAGAGAGAGCGAGACAGAGCGCGAGCTCGCGCACGTGTGTTCGCGCGCGTGTGTGTGTGTGTGTGTGTGCTACAGGCGCCTGTCCATACGCTGGCCCGTGTTTCTGCCTCCTCGACTACACTGACATAGTCAAAATCCTGTAGTAGGAGTAATCAGTCTGACCAGTACTCAAGTCTGGCGCTAGGGGCCCTGTTACTGGCACGCGCACGTGCTCACGCGCGCGCAGACACACACAGGTTTGCGCAGCATTCGCAGTGAGGACACATAGACATCATGCACTCTCCAGCCCCCCTACCCTCACTTTAACCATCACAACTAAATTCCTAACCCGGACCTAAACCTAAAACCAGGTCTGAACCCTCAAAAAAGGCCTTTACATTAAGGGGTGACCGCACACCCTTTCAGTTGTTTGGTCCTCACAAATATACCCATACAAGACCACACACTTTTCCCTTTAGCCCCTTACCCTACCCTTCCAAACTTAACCATCACAACTAAGTGCTTAACCCGAACCTTTACCCGAACCCTTAATCCAGGTCAAAAAGCCCTTAAAGAAGTTAGGTGAGGACCAAAACCACAAATACAAAAACTTGTCTTAACACCTGTAGTCCTTGATAGATAGAGATTACTAACCCGGACCTAAACCTAAATTCTAACCCTAACCCTAAAACCAGGTCTGAACCCTCAAAAAAGGCCTTTACATTAAGGGGTGACCCACATCCTTTCAGTTGTTTGGTCCTCACAAATATACCCATACAAGACCACACACACACACACACTTTTCCCTTTAGCCCCTTACCCTAACCTTCCAAACTTAACCATCACAACTAAGTGCTTAATCCGAACCCTTAAACCAGGTCAAAAAGCCCTTAAAGAAGTTAGGTGAGGACCAAAACCACAAATACAAAAACTTGTCTCAACACCTGTAGTCCTTGATAGACAGAGATTACTAACCCTAATCCTAACCCGGACCTAAACCTAAATTCTTACCCTAACCCTAAAACCAGGTCTGAACCTTCAAAAAAGGCCTTTAAATTAAGGGGTGACCGCACACCCTTTCAATTGTTTGGTCCTCACAAATATACCCATACAAGACCACACACACACACACACTTTTCCCTTTAGCCCCTTACCCTAACCTTCCAAACTTAACCATCACAACTAAGTGCTTAACCCGAACCTTTACCCGGACCCTTAAACCAGGTCAAAAAGCCCTTAAAGAAGTTAGGTGAGGACCAAAACCACAAATACAAAAACACCTGTAGTCCTTGATAGACAGAGATTACTAACCCTAACCCTAACCCGGACCTAAACCTAAATTCTAACCCTAACCCTAAAACCAGGTCTGAACCTTCAAAAAAGGCCTTTAAATTAAGGGGTGACCGCACACCCTTTCAATTGTTTGGTCCTCACAAATATACCCATACAAGACCACACACACACACACACTTTTCCCTTTAGCCCTTTACCCTAACCTTCCAAACTTAACCATCACAACTAAGTGCTTAACCCGAACCTTTACCCGGACCCTTAAACCAGGTCAAAAAGCCCTTAAAGAAGTTAGGTTAGGACCAAAACCACAAATACAAAAACACCTGTAGTCCTTGATAGACAGAGATTACTAACCCTAACCCTAACCCTTAATGCCAATAACACCTATAACCACAATTCTTAAAATCTTAACCACAAACTCAGCCAGTGCCTCAGAAATGAGGTTCTGCCTCATTAAGACCAGGATTTGGTCACCATGAGGGCTACTGGTCCTGACAAGGTCAACATATATGCGAGAAAGTACACACACACAAGGGACGCATTTGGCAACTGGTTTCCAGACTGGCTCTGGGTCAGGGGTCACAGGGTGGGTGGTGTTGGCCCCTGAGATCTCCACAAATGTTACGAAAGAAAAAGAAATAGTGGTTAATTTGAAGTAGTTTGTAGATTGTGTGGATTTTCTCTCCCGTGGCGACCGTGACAGATTGATTGACAGCATGACTTGCAGCAGGTCACTTTTGACAGGAACTCACAGTCCTGCCGAGTTATTTTTGGAACCCCCGCTGTTGACGACTCGGTGAAAAGTGCCGACTTTACCCCGACAGTGATTCACTGAGAAACGCCATAGTAAAAGCAGGTGGTTAAACACAGAACAGCTTTAGATCCAGAAGATACCGCAAATGTTCCTTTGAGGTTCTGGCCTGTGTTGACACGACTTAACTCCTTTGTAGTTAGTCATTAGAAGATAGTACGTTTGACCAGTGGCGGTCATTCCAGTGTGAGTCCAAGACACAGAAGTCTTCCTGGAAGATGAATTATGCACCTGTAGGTCGACCAAACCTCATGAAAAGTAACATTTTGCACCTTTAACACTTTAAACAAGTGGCTGTTAGGGAATAACATGATAGACTATTGTGTTAAACTGTACAAACACGCAAATTAAGAAAGGATTCGGATCGATTTGACTCACAACGTTAAAATAAAATTGTACTGTGGGCAAATGAGAAACTGATGAGGTTTCAGTCGCAGTGGTTTTTATTTTACGAGCCTCCTTCATAAAGGCAGACGACCTTCTTATTCTTACCCACCCATAAAAGATGACATAAAAAAGTGGATTGTCACCTTGTAATCTGAAGCGTGTGATGTCACGATGACATCATCACTTATGGGGAAAATAAAGTGAGGAGTTCTCTGGCAGTGGGAATGACGGCGTTGGCTCGTACACCGAGGTGCACAATCAAGTGCATTCATCTGCAGGGATGGGTTTTATTACAGTGGTACAAGCTGTGTGATATCATCAGGTCAAATATTCAGTGTATTTTTCTTGTTCTTGTGACAAAAGCCTGTTTAAATGATGACTGTAGGTGCAGCACCACCACTGCCACCTGGTGTACAAAGAGAGGAACTGAACCTCTGTGCTTTTCAGGTATATAAATGGTTCTTCTCTCTCACACACTAGCGATATCCTTTTAAGGACTGTCATCCCTAACCTTAACCTCACCAAAATTCAAATATGCACCTTAAACCTCAGAAATTATGTTCTAGGGTCCAGGTTTTTTGTCTCCATGAGGACTACTGGTCCTGTGTTTGTGCCAGAAAAGGTCCTAAAGAGGCAACAATATACAAAGACTCACACACTGACAGATTAGAATGCTATAAAAACAATTGAAGTGATGCAGGTGATGTGATAAAGTGCAGACAGTGTTTACACCGAGCCAAATCTCTGTAAAAATGAATTCAAAAGATGCAAATGTGTCTGCATCACACTGGATCGTTCTGTTATTGTGATATATCGGCGTCCACGCTGAATCCAAAGCCGACTTTGCCCCGTACGCAGCATTTGGCTCAAGCCCTCGTGTCACTGGATTAATTTCACAGCGGAAGCTCTGACCTCAAAGCCACCTTCAACCTTTACTTTACCCCCACAGACAGATTTCACAGACACTATGAACATAAAACAGAGCTGTGAGCCTTAAATCCGTCACATCATAATATATAAACAAACGTAGGTCTAATCCAGCTTCATCTATTTATTACTGTGCCAGTAAAGATTTTATGTCACTGCTCCAGGACGACATTGTCGTTTCTGAGGGAACTTTGAGAACAAATTCCAAGCCGGTTTCAGACAAACCAAATATTCTTATTAAAGCCTGCAGCTGAGACGCGGGACACAGCAGGAGCTGCCGACGGGAGTCCAGTCACTCTGAGACACAGCGACCTTCAGGAAATGGCGATAACTTTGTTTGGAAGCGTTCTTATCCAGTCATTCAAACAAACCTCACCCTTTGAGCAGTTACATAATCACGAGCGGTCAAAGAAATACTACAGCAAAACTTCTCGAGACATAAAAACAATACGAAGACTTTAAATGAACAATGTGAGCATTTCCATCAACGTTCCTCACATAAAAACCTGCAACAAAAGCCACGACTTCAATGAATACAGCGTTGGAACGTTGACTTTTCTCATTCTTTTAATACATTTGTTTATTGTAAATAAGACGGGAACATTACAGAGATGTAGTTTTAGACAGAAGTGATGTAAAAAAAAAAAAAGAAAAGAAAGAAGAAACAGCACAGAAGCTACTGATCATGTAGAGTTCTTAATTTGCGACGTTGAAAAGGCTGAAAAATGTGTCGGCGGGAGGAGCTGGACCAGGGTCGTCTCAGACGTTTGTCTTTTTCTGGGAGAGGTTGATCTTGTCCCCCAGGCTCAAGGCCATCCCCTGTGGAACAAAAGTGGGAGGAGTTATTGCAACACTGAGGTTATATATTAACAGACTGAATACAAACTCTTTCAATGGAGGTATTGCATTAAATATTAACATGTCCCATTGACTTGACTCACCTGACTTTTCGCTCTGATGCGTATGTGTCCGTTGACCGGTGCGTCGGGCCCCAGGTGGATGGGCTTCTCGATGCTGACGTTAGCCAGAGCGTCTTCTCCGAAGATGGAGCGGGCGTAAAGGTTGGCAGCCATGAAGCCGCAGAAGCCAGACAGAGCCTGGGTTTTAAAGGACGGACACAAAGAGTTGCTGTGTGACACAATACAGAGCCACTCACTTCATTCATCTTAGAGTCTTTAAACCTAGTTTACCATTATCGCTCCGTTACCGACCTTCTCGGGAGTGAGACACTTCATGTTGGTGGACTTGAGGATGTGCTGGAGGTATTCGTTCAGATCGGTGATATTGGTGTTTACTGTCACCTACGAAAGCAGAGACACTTTGAAGACCATCTTCAATTTTCTTGGGAGGTTTTTTAACAACGTAGAAATGCAAAGCCCACCTTGTTTTCCCACTCAAACTCTGCCCACATCTGTCGGAACTCTGCGTCGGTGCAGGCGGCCGGCTGGATGTAGTCCATGATGTCAATGTGAATGTCGCTGAGCACGACGCAGTTCCTGTCGCTGGCGGCTCCCGACACATCGTAGACTGTCGAGACAGACGCGGGAATCGTCGCGATCAAGAGAACGCTCGGCGAAACAAAACACAACAACAACAACAACAGGTTGAAAGATGACTCTTACCAATGTTGCCGAATATGATGCCGTTCTCGGTAGAAGCCACTTTGACGTTGGCCTTGATGTTAGCAAAGTCGTGTGGAGCCAGAGTTAGAGGCGAAGGCTTCTCAACCAACTTGAGATCACCTGTCGGAAAATAAGAGTCACGATAAAGCGACACAGACGCAAACCCTGCTGGATCAGATTTACGTTAGGAGAGAACCCGTGTGGCGAGACTCACCTAGAGTGGCCAGTTCCAGGGTGCAGTTCTGGAGCGTGTCACTGGTTTGGTTGACCACCAGCACGTCCAACACAATGTCATACTGGTTGACGTGAACATAGGCTTCAGCATACACGGGGTCTGAAAAGCCTGTGAGCTGAGTCACCTGGAATGGACAAAAAAAAAGCATTTAATTATCAATTATAACAACATCTAAATGTAAATTATAATTGTTAAAAACTTTAAATTTGATTCATTCGTTAAATCTGAGATTATTTGTGAAAGACAAACTGCATTTTTCTACAATGCAAATCAAAAACATCAAAATCCAATTTCTCCAGGCTTGTGTTGCTGCACCTTGTTGAGTTTTGAAGCCAGGGGATCGGCGGCCTCCTTCCGCTGAGTGTTGCCCATAGCAGCCAGAAGACTGAGCTGGAACTGGTCCTCTTTGGAAGTCATTTCATTTTTGGCCGTCAGCTGCACGAAGGAGATCGGGTCGTCTGCCTGGACCGTTACATTACGCTTCTCAGACTCCTTCTGTGGTCAGAAAACACATTTATTCAGATTTTAGGGGGATAACGCAGTGCAATACCCAATACCAATACCTGGGTGTAATGTATTATGAACATTATTAACTGTCATTACCTTCTGTGACAGCTTCTCTTCCTCCAGTCTGATCGCCAGCATATGCGACAGGGATTTGCGACACTCCTTGTTGAATATGTCATTCATGAGAGGCGAGCACTCCGAGAGGACCTTCAGGCAAAGTGAGATGCGCTCCACGTCGTCGTCTGTGATTGGCTTCTTGGGCAGCGAGGACTTGCCCAGGTGCAGCACGGTGACCATGATCAGCATGGACTCTGCGACAAAGGACTACGGGAGGCGGCATCAGAAGAGGGATTAGAAAAACATGGCAGACGTGGCAGAAGAGAATACCTTAAAGAGAGAGGGAATCTTACATTTTGTCTCCTTTTCTCTTCGACAATAGCAACATAGCGCAAGGCCACTTTGGTAAGAGTGGTTGCCAAGGAAGCTGCCACATAGAAATCTCCATCCATCAGGAAGCCTCTAAGTGGAGGTCTGGAACAATAAAATCAGTGTTTATTGGGTTTAAATCAATAGAATATTATGGACTCAAGACGATACTTCAGCGTAATGTGTAATGCTTACCTGTCTTCGTCTTTTTTCAGAGGTCTGGACGAGCTGAGTGCACTCTGTGTCACATAGGTGCCCATCTCTGTCACCAGCTTCTGGACTGGAGCTGCACTCACTTCATCCTCTGCCTTCACCTCTCCTGTCTCTTTCTTTATCTCATGATCTACAATTGGGATCTGTCCAAGACAATACACCGATATCACTCATTTATGACGACACTGGGACTGACTGCTTAGCTTATGCTACATAACAACAATAGACCAACATACCTCTCCCAAGGACCGTCGTATTTCTGTCATGACACTCTGGATGTCTTCCTTTGTGCTGCAGTATTCACCCAAGATCCATAGCGCTCCCCTGTAGATCCTGTAGATGTACAGAGACAATAAAGTGGTTAGAGATACCAGGATTCTGAATGATCTGACTGAGACAAAGCATGTTTAGCAAAAAAATAGCAGTGGGCCAAGGATAAAGCCTTGAGGAATGCCACAATTATAATAATGAACAACAGAAGAGTAAGCACGCACCATTTATCTCAATTTAAAAAAACATTTAGATAAAATACTAAACAATAAACTAGACCCTGAATATTATTCACAGTACATGTGCTTATGGACCCTTACTTGACGGTTTTGATGGCGTGAAAGACCTCCAGCATCTTCTCAATGATGAGGGGTCTCAAGGTGTCAAACCTCTGAATAGCCTCTCGCACAAACTCAAGCACATCAGCAGCAGCTGCCTCATTGGTGTCACTTAGGAATTCCATCAGCTGTTAATCAGAGCAACATGTTATGAATTACATTAATGTTGCCTCTTTCAAGCACTTGTGAGTATTTTCCCTTCAATTTTACATTAAGTGATGCAGTACCCGTATCTTGGGCTTCAATTGACTCATGTGCAAGGTACGGTGACACATCAAAACAACCCAGACACAGGTGCACCCACACACACACACACACAGAAAGACAGACGTCTCTTGATTTAACAGAGAGATAATAGAAAGCTTACCACAGGTATGACATTGGCTGCCATGTCAGGGAAGCGGACACTGCAAGAATGGAGAGTTCGCACCAGCAGCTGTCTGTATTTATCAGTGTCCTCATGTTCTGTCACATTGTTCGTCTTGATGACCTCTTTCTTCAAAACAATCACCAACTGCAAAAGAAAGAGATGTCACTCGTAAAACGAAGACATTTGAACAGATCGCATCAGTCTTAGCTTCTCTTCACTGGCTTCCTGTTCATGTGAAATCAGATTTTAAGGAGCGACAGATCCCTCATCTGGGGTTTATCCCATTGTGTCCTCGGGCAGGAAAACAACAACAAAACACATGCCACTGACCTCTTCTACATTACGGGACGAGACAAGGTCCAGTGCCAGCTGCAAGGTTTTCTTTCTGACCTCCAAGTCAGGAGTGCTGAGAACACGCAGGATGTCCATGACAAGGTCCTGGATAAAACAAACATTGGCAACAACCACCTTAAGTCTTTACATTCAGTGAATAAACCCTGATACTTTTCTCACAATAAGAACATGCAATTCTTTATTCATCTTTGACTTTGGCAGCAATCCAAAAACAGAGCCACAATTCAAAGTACCTGGAGTACACGTTCATGGGTGGGATGGTCCTTCAGGTCAATCAGGCGATCAAGAACAATCAGCTTCACATTGTTGTCGCTCTCCTTGATAATCAAATCAATGTAGCACTGGGCAGCAGCCTGGAGAGCATTGAAGAATGCATAGGAGATTGTATTAAACCAAAGACATCACTGCTATTGAGTGAAACATAATAGAATGTTATAACCGTAAATGATCCACACAATATAATCATCCTTGTGATGTACCTTAATGGCTGTGGGAGCACTGGAGAGGGTGACAAGAGTGCCAGCAGCCTCATACTTAACAGCCGGACTAGAGGACTGCAGCAGGTTGTAGATGCAGCGGATGAACCGGGCACGTTCAGAGGGGTTAGCGTGACAAACCTAACAAGACAAAAAAAAAGCATGTTCACACATGAAAATGGCGACTTGGAAAGGACGCAGTTGCGATTAAAAAAGCCTCGACTCACTTTGTATATCAGCTCCACAATGACCAGCTGGAGAATGTCCCCAAAGGTGTGCACTTGGTCAATACACGTGCTGAGGTAATCCAGAGCTCGATCCTGTACAAAGTGAACCAGACAATGGTGTGATTAGAGTAAAGCCTTTGATATACTTGCTTAAATAGCTGCACACGATGTGCTACAAACCTGATCTGCATGAATCAGCATCATGAAAGCATTTCTCTTACAGCTGGCATCTTTCTCATTAACAAGAAAATCGTGGATCAGCTCGGGAGCATCGGGGATGAGATGTTCAAAATTCCTAAAACAAATGAATGTAATTAATTTGTTGTTCAATAAAACATGGGGTACAAAAAATTTTTTGGAAATGTGGCTGAACAGTTTGTACCTATAGATGGTGTAAATGGCCAGGACAGCATTGCGGCGCACGTAGCTGTGACGGTGCTCCAGACAGGCGCGGATCGCGGGCATGAGAGGCTCAAGTAATTCGGACTCCTTCAACTTGCACAGGAAACGCAGCGTGGAGCCACGGATGAACTCGTTGGGGTGCTGCAGGTCCTACAGGTTCAAGAAAGAGTTCACAACATTAACGTTGACATTTTTTTGGAAATGATAAGGCTTCAGCACTCTCACAAATAAGGCTGTCTCTTTTTATTTGAAATTCAATATTATTTCAAACGTGGGGTGTAGAATTAACACTTGAAGAGTAGTTACCTATTCGAAATGTATAGCTGTGTTTTGACCGATTCTTTTTTCATTTCCATAAGTAATAGCACCAAAATAACCAGCCCCAACCGTTCCATTTTATCGGGTACCAGAGTAAAATGGTACGGCACAGTCAGGGTGGAGCTAGACTGGCTCCACCCACCTCCAGTCAGCTGATTGGGCAACAGAAAAACACCACTCCCTCACAATATGTGTAAATATCCCATGGAATACGGTGTTGAACCACACAAATTCATGCCATAATGGAAACACAGTCTATGCTGCAACTCAAAGGCGCCTATTAAAGTAGTACCCAATACAATCAGCAGAGAGTGCATGTAAGGTTTCCTTCTATATCATACGACAGTGTCGGCTGCAGCAGCAAGACCATCTTGGCGTCTCCCTCTCTGCAAACAGGGTTGCTGTTTGCACCTTAGCTTTGGTGGAGAGGCACAATGTGCACCGAATACCCTCTAACTTCGATTCATAAATATCTGTGTGTGACAGGAACATCCGTGCACTCCGAGTGTGTGTGTTCTATGGTTCTCTGGTTCGCTGTCAATTCAAACATGTACAAGTTATCCTCTGACTCATAAACAAACAAAACTAAAAGTCTAATTTTGTCTCACTGTTAATGCTCAGCATTATTTTCCCAGCTGTTGTACTCTGTATTAAATTTACTACCTGATCTTGTTGTAATTATTACAAATGAAAGGGCTTATTTTTTAAATTTAATCTAATATATACACAAATATGATTTCTTTCTAGTTAATCACAGTCTGTCAGTTAGCTTACCTTTCTGTAGGCATCACAGACTAGGATCATCTCCTGAAGCAACTTGCCATCTGGGGTTGTTTTGGGAACAATCTCCCAGAAAACCAGCAGGAGCTTCTTTATCGTGTGGTCCTGAAGTGGCAGCACGAAGCGGATGATGGTCATCAGTAATCCTGGCAACTTCTCACCATTCAAGATCATGATGATGACCTTCTTCAGGGCTTCAGTCTTTGCCTTGATCTCCCCCTTTTCTGTGGTTGTTATCATGAACATGATCAGCATTGTTCCAAAGATGCATTATTGTTTCGCCAAAAATATTTATGTAAGAATATTAAATTATGTGCATTTATATGACTTCATCATTCTATTATTCAAAAACAACACAGACTACAGTTTTTAACAGTCTTCAGTGGAATTACCTTAAATCTATTTAGCAGCACAGCTTTGAAAGTTAAAAAGTTTTCTTAAACATTTTTTTAAACTTTTTTAGACAATTTCAAACATTGTCTTGTCCCATAGAATTGCAATATTTCTACTAGCCTGATGAATAGAAACACTTAAAAGGATTGGGATTAATGTTCACCCGTGTTATCTGCAATCCAGGGTTTTGAATTGCAATAGATAGTGAATTGGCACCCAAATATTGTGATACATTCAAATCATGACAAAAGCATATTGTTGCAGCCTTAATAGTTACCTAGATCTGTTTTGAGGCTGACTTCTGAAGGGGGCTCTGAGTCAGATGAAACATTGATGAGCGTGTAACAGACATTCTCTGCAGCCGTCATTTTGCTGCTGGGTCAGTACTGGTTTAGCAGAATCCCAATGAATGTTGACAGGATGACACCTGTGAGAAACAGAATAAAGCAGGTTTAATAAATGGGTTTACACAACTGCTCGTGCATTTCCTGCCAAGAAAACCAACTGAATTACATTTTGTGGCACAGTAGCTCATTGTAAAGCAGTGTTAGTTAGTTAAGTTATTGCATCTATACCTTTTTACTGAGCCCTCTTAAATAACGGCAAAACAAATAAACCTCTCAGTTACTGTCGGTCTCGCCTTCTGATGACTAATTTCTTCTTCTTCCTATAATTTCATACATACACGTATGTATACATATATATATACACATGTATATACATACACACGGATGTTTTTGTTATATAGATCTTGTTATCTTTGCTACTGGTAAATGCAGCAATTTGTGAAATATGTGACAAATAATCTACCTGTAAGCATGCGACAACACTTTAAATAACTGGCGGTCAATGTTTGTTTCTCCTACATTTAATGTTGCTTCTAACCTAATTTGTTGTCATCTTAAAAACTAATTTAAGGCAGTTGAGGTTAAGTCAAGAAATAGTGACACGCAATGTTAACACCGTCAGACAGCACAGCAGCTAGCGCCAGCTACTACGACCAAAAGCCTTTGCCTGCGCGAGCAATAACATTAACATTAGCAATAACAGCCGCGCAGCAAAACCTCGGTAAAACGCAAAGGACAATGAATAAAACCGCTGTATAGATGTTGAATTACACTAGACTACCAAACAGGTGTACCTGCTAACGAGCTAACGCTAGCTAACACCAAGTTAGCTTCTGCTCTGGACAGCAATGAAATGGAGGACAGTAGCGTTCGCTGTGTACTAACTCTTCCCACGGTCCACGAAACAACACACCACTCGTGTTAATCACAACCAGACTACATTACCTACCCGGGTGCACGGCTTCTACCCTCCGAAGTGACCTTCGCTATCCAGTTTTGGATATTTACATCCGTAAAAGAAGAGCCTCCTTCGGCCGAGCGGTCTCTCCACTACTTCCTAATGACGTGGAAGATTACTTTCAGAGCCACATCACTGCTACCGTGTGCCCGAAGGCTCAAACATAGGAATGGGATAAAGGCGCATTTAAAAAGAAATAAGAAATAATTCTTAAGCAGATAAGATATTATTTTTTAATATGTTTCTCTAATATGACAAAATTTCTGCATTCAAGTCGTTTTTATTACTTTGTGTCCACATGTACAGTATTTACAATCTCTGTCTTTTTCATAAAAACAACTTGAATAGTGGTCCTTGCAACAGTCTCGTATTTATTGACAGAGGTGTGCACAGACATTTGGAAGAACAGGGGCAAAAACTAAAAAAGGCACCTACTGTGCACTGGTGGGGCAGGTGCTACTAGTTTTCTCGCTGTGGGAAAAGAGGGCACTACTAAATGAGTTTTAAATCAAAACAAGGTTATAATAGTTTGGGATTTTTCAGTCGTTTTTATTTAGTTTTGACATTTTGTTTTTAAAATGTGTTAGTTTTAGAGCAAGTTTTTATTTTTTGTAAATTAAATAAAACTCATGAGACAAGTAAACAAACACAAATTGAAAACAGGTAGATATAGAAGACACCCATTGAGACGCCGTCATGTAGGGGCAATAGCAAAATTCATAAAAACACACCTTTTCGACAGCAAGGACACCCATGGGAACCAAAGTTGCAAGGGCATCCCTGTGCATGCCACTGTTTATTGATGTTCTCAGGAAGAGGACACAAACATTTAAAAAGATTATAAATTCAGAGTTGTTTAGAGCCTCCAGGATTTAAAAGTGTATTTGTTTAAAAGTTTCCCATTGACTCCACATGTGCATCATTGACAAACTAGTTATTGACATGAACTTGGTTGAACTGGTTGCTGAATTTGTTTGTGACTCCATCAAAATTGTACAATAGATTTTTCTAGTATGCAGCACCCTCTAGTGGAAGCGTAGCCTTGGTGACACAATAGACGCATATCAACTGTTGTGCAATCAACAAGCATTTTTTGTCTGTGATCGAATGTGTTTATTTTTTATTTTTTAACTAATAAAAAGGATGTGGTCAACAGTGTGGTCCTGTTGTGATATAGTTTTCTGAGTTCATTAGGCTGTCAAACACTACAAACACAGCACTCATAAAGGTCAAACGACACAGATGGAAGGTCGGTATGCATTCAAACATTTTTGTTTTTGGTTACTTGAGGAAAACAGTTCATTTTTTTCATGTGAATTTCACAAACCAACAACACTGTCAATTGTACTGAAAGGCTACACGTCTACAATAGACTCCATTCAGATTCAGAAACAACCTTGCACTGATTAACTCCCATGCAAGTATGTGCACGGGCCCACACATTCACACCGAGTTGTCATGATAAGGAGAATTTATGGTTCAAGTCACAAGCAAAGTACTTGTTTACATCACAGAGCCTTGACAGCCCCAAGAACAATGGCTACACTTGCCACAGCACTGTTTGCTGTATTCTCATTTAACCAGGTATGATGAGCCAGAAAGTTCATGTATTTTTCTTTAGAGGAAACATTTGACACAGTTTGATAGAATTGATAGTAGGATAGTGCATATAAACAGTGATCTCACTCGCTGAGAAACAACCACAAACAAGTGATTTAAATCATATTTAGATGTTTTTTAATATGAGACACTGAGTCAAATACTGACAGTACATAATAAGCGGGGTATTAATACTTCAAATGATGTGAGGGTTTGATGGTTGGATCACAGATGTCTTTCCAAACTCTGGTGGCTAAATATATTTAATGTCTTTTTAAAATGTGTATAAAAAAAAAAAAAAAAAAACTGTTATGGGGAAATAATTATTTGTACAAGTACATCTGACAAGTACTCCATCTAGTGGAACAGGGAGGTAAGACACTGTGGTAGTTAATGGTGACAAAAAATGTGAATGGTTAAATCAAATGTTGAATGTAGAAAATAAATGTGAGTGAAATTGAATTAAATACTAAATAATAAATGTGGACAAAAAGACAACAGACAAAGATGTATATGTTTGTATCCTTAAAATCGTTTTGTTAACTATTTTTGGTGTCAATAATGACAGAGTTTTATATATATATATATACATATGTTCTTTAAATTCACTCAGGAAACCAGCAATATCTCTTAGTAATATACATTTGTCTGATGTGGAATTTACCTAGAAATAATCATACATTCAAAATAAAATAAAACGTTGTTATTGTTTATTAAATGTTTATTCATTTCATGCTCTAACATTCCTCACATGTAATGTCAATAACATTATCTTCATTTTAAACATGTCATTCATGTTCCAGTGAAGTGTGCAATGGTGAAAGAAATCAGCTCATAACAAACATCACTTCCTGGGTTACACGCTGACATCATAGGTCACGTGTGTGTGTGAAACAGCCAATCAGAGGCTGGACATGTTTGGACTGAAAACAGAAGCAGCTTCAATAAATCATTGGAAGTGTTTGTAAAGATTGTAATGTGTATTTGATATATTTCACAATGTGTGCACATTTATTTGTTTGTTTCATTTGACTGTTTTCTTCAGTTTGAGAGCACTTTTCTTGGGGAATATATTATTGTGAGAAAACTTTTTTTTGGGTAAAAAAAATGCTGATATAATGAAGTACCTTCCACATAAACTTGTACACACTGTAAATGAACTCTAAGTAAATAACGGAAATATATAAATTGTCATTGGTTTTGTGGTATTTTTATGGAGCAGCTGAGAATTGCTCCGGCCCCGCGGTGCCAGTTGTGGCCTGTAGGTGGCGACACAGAGTCCGGCTTTCTGTAAAAACAACATCTCACCTTCTTTCTTTAGTCCAAGCGCTGGATCACGTTTGAGTGACCATGGAGTGCGTTCGCTGTCATGTAGTTGAGCGTTAACACGGCGTGAACCGCAGCAAGAGGGGGACTTTCGCGTGGAGACGAGGCGCCACAGTCGAGCCATGGCTGCGCGGGAGGAAGGAGACGTTTCACACAGCAAAACAAGGCACCGCGACGGAGCTGGAAGTGTAAACAGCTCAGAGGGCTTCAGGAACGGCTACGTGAAGAGCTGCGTCACCCCCCTCAAACAGGACCATCAGTGGGGATTTTTGGTGAACGTGTGCAGGTTCTGCAACGAGGACTCAAAACTGTTGAAGGTCTCCGTCCTCTACGTGGGCGCGTTTGTCGTTTTCGCGCTTTCCCTCCTCATTTCGAGGAGCTTGCAAAGTGACTCGCTGTGGGATTTGCGGACTTTTCTGTGGGGCTTCTCGCAGTCCATCAGCCCGCTGTTCAGCATAGGATGTGCCTTCTTCTTCCTAACGTTGTACCTGCGGAGGAAAAAGAGGGAGGGCAGCAAATGCTGGCTCGTGTCACTGCCAGCGTCGTGTTACCTCGGGGATTTTTTGGTTTTGCGGTTCTTGCAATGGGGAGAGGAGCAGCACCAGATGCAAATGGTGGGCAGGTTGTTGTTCGTGCTGGGATGCGTGGGTCTGCTCACGCTCATCCCCACGCTCAAACTCAAACACAGTGTCCTCATCGTGGTCTTCGCCAGCGTGGTGTGGCTCGTGTCGTTCACAAGTTTGAGCGGGCTGCCCGCGCTGCTCAGGCCGCTCCTCGCCTGCTTCGCCGGGGTCTGTGGCTCCCTGTTGGGGCTCACCTTCGACCGTTACAACCCGTCGAGAGAGGCGGCGGGCGGGAGTCCCAGCGCCGAGGAGAAGGTCCCAGTGATCAGACCCAGGAGGCGGTCCAGCTGCGTGTCACTGGGGGAGACGTCGACCAGCTACTATGGCAGTTGTAAAATGCCCCGCAGACCCTCGTTACCCTGTATATCCAGAGAACAGGTAGGTGCTCCAGCAGCTCCACCACAGGACCACGCTGTGTTGTCACAGGTCGACCGATACGAGTGTTTGCAATGGCCGATGCCGATGTGTAGATAATGATGAGGTTTTCTTTTAAAACAAACACGTCAACAAAGTATATACAAAAGTCCTTAACGTTATTAATCATTGAACCTCAATTTGGCCATGGTTGTACTTTTAGCGTCCACAAATAAGGTCAGTGTGATGTCAATCCGATACAGCCGATAAACAGTCGGTCCGATCGTGACTTCCACGTAAATGTGATGGATTTTCCTTTGGTTTCTGCTGTATTTTAATTTCCAAAAAAGAATAATGAACAGACGTGGAAGAGGAGGAAAATGAGACGGATAGCAAACAGCGTGGGGACGAGCAGACGTGTCGCTTTTGTTTACTATAGAATCAGAAGTGAAGCCGCTTCCTCTGTTTTTACTTCTGTGGGATTCTGAGCGACTGTCTGATCATTTCATTTTGCATCCATTGTAAACCGGAACAAATCTTCTCGGAATTGAGACATTTTGCACATGTAAACATAGCTTTTGGACACTTGGTTGAGGTCATGTGAGGAGTACCCGCACATGTACACAAATGACAGCAAACTCCTGGCGAGAGATTGTTGCCGCTGGAGCGGGAAGTGACATCGCGTATGCACGCTCAGAAACGCTAGACTGATCCTCATCTTTAGAGTGCACGCAGAAATGCAAAGCAGCTCACTGTGGACGCCAAAAATCTTTGTCAAAACGATAAAGTTTTAGTATATTTAGCCGCATTTGTCAAGTCACCGAGAAGAAAATGCCGATAATAAAGTGGCAAAGTCTCCACCGACCATGTGTGCATCAGAAACGCAGAAAACGACAATCACAAGTCCTGAAAATACACACATGCACACACAGAATACTGGCCTGCAGAAAAAAATTTGTTCTTAAGTAAACCTTTATGGTGGAAGAGGAATGCTGTGTTGTAATCGATTTAACCTGGTTATTCGCTATATAACCAGGTTAAATTATAATAGTGTCGTGTTACAGGCTCTCATGTGTAATGAAAGTCAAACATGTGCTTTGTCCGACAGGGCTACGCGATGTGGCCAAAAAGGTTATTACAATAAAAAAAAAATTTTTCGGTTGATATTGATACGTTTTTGCAGTAAATGTTAGATGATTTTTTTTTTATCCTGAGTGACAGTTATGGAAACCATGTAATTGTGTTTGGGCAGAAAGGAAGAAAAAAAAGTAAAACATTCAAAGCATTTAACTGATGCAACAGTGTATTTGTGCACTGTTTTGTATGATATCAATGTTAAAGGAATGTAGGACAGCATGATATTGGTATCGGTCGACATTGGCTTTAATTATTGGTTATCGGCAAATATGCCAAGGTAGAATAGAATAGTCTTTTATTGTCATTGTACAGGTACAATGAAAGTAAGTGGGCTCCCACAGAGCCACCATGCACAACAAAAAAGACACAAGCAAGAAACATCATAGACTAATTATTAAATAGATGCATTTCTCGTAAAATAGAGACATAAAGTGCGAAAAGATACCCTGATATGACGATACTGGCGCCCTTTAACACTTACTTTTATGTTTATTTACTTTGCACAATGAAGAAAATGTAGAAATCTACATGTGCTGTGACTTGATGATGCAAAATATTATGCATGTTTCACTACGGAAGAGACTAGATGTACGTCAGTGCTGGTATCGGCACTCCTGATATATCAGCATATTGGTTTATCATCAAAAAGTCCAATATTGTGCTTCCCTATCAATATTAATAAACTTTTGTTTAATTACTGTTGAGAAAAAACCCCAAAAAACATTTATTTAAAATGTACGTTTCGTGTCTTATCACAAACATCAAATAATAAATGGTTAAATGAATAATTATTATATCAGTTATTTACATTCATCATGCTATAGATGCACAGATAACTCCAGTCTCTCGCCGGCACTGACGCTCGTCTACGCTCTGTTTGGACCAGAGTTCATACACCAGATAATCAATGAAATGTCGGCCTGTCCGCCGCGATCATAACAACAAAAACCAGCAGCAGACCCACGAGTGATGTGGCCGGCAGTCCCCGTCTCACTGCACAGGCGCAAATTATTCAGTGTCCACATCGAGTGTCAGTGTCTGTCTCTCTCTCTTTTTTATTTATTTTTATTCCATTTTTTTTGTTTGCGTATGTGCGTGACATAAAAACCAGTCTGTTTACGTCCAGCCGTCTCACAGATCCACCACAGAGCGACGCCTCCTCTCTACTGTACGCTGAGTTTTGTAAACCAATACACCTATATCAGTTGATATCCAGGCCAAATGGAGACTATCGCATTGCAAACAGGACAAAAAGAAAAAAAAAAAAAAGCTCTAGTAAGCCGTCGAATAATAATAAGCGTTAAATATATATTTAAAGTGCTTCGGCGGACGCCAGGCTGTGAGCTCACACGGATTGTTTCTGTGGCCTTCGAGCACAGTTCGAAATGATAAGAGAACTAAAAATGTACATCCAGTTCGTCTCGGTTGTCCCGTTTCCAGCAGTTGTTCTTCCACTTCATTGTGTTTCAGACTGTTGCGTGAAACGTAGCGTGCAAACTAAAACAAAGCAGGAAACATTCTGTCCTATAATTAATAGTAATCCTATCATTAGCTCCTTTTGTGTTCCTTCTGTTATTTGTACAAGCTACACATTATAGTTTCCATTTGGAAACACAAGAAATTAGTTTTTTGTTGAGCAGAAAGGAGCTTTTTAATTGCTAATAATTATTTGATTCAATACATTCATTGGAACACATTTATATTCCGTGTAAAAATGCGTAGTTTGTAGACAAACAATGTGGCGACGTTAATAAGTTTGTAAAGGCATTAAAGTCGTATCAGGTAAATACCTGACGTGGAATTTAATCTGTATTGAGTAAACAGATAACCAAAGGCCATTGTTGTCACCCACACCACCACCACCACCACCACCACCACCACACAGCCCTGAAAAACCAACATGGCCGCTTCTCAGTAAACATTTATGTCACCGTCGGGTCGCTTTTCGTAAGTGAAAGGGACAAACAACACGGCCACGCTCAATACAATAAACCTGTTTGTGTGGATTTCCTGAGAAAATACCGTAGTGTTTTCAGGTGCACTGACGTCCTGTAAGTGTGTGTGTGTGTGTGTGTGTCAGGCCTGTGGTGCAGCTTACGAGCAGCATGTCTGTGGTTTCGTGTCCAACGTGCTCTTATGTCGGGGATAGTGCAACTTTCTTTTTTCATCTTCAAATGTATTTTTTAATTATTTCATTTTAATTCAGTGCAAATCCATCACCATAATTTTTAAAAAATTTTTTTTACTTCTTTTCATATTAATGATTGATTTCATACAAGAAAAAAACAAACAAAAACAAACCCCGTCACTTTCTGCGTCAGAGACGGGCACAAAGGAGGACTTTGAAAGGAGTCACTTAGGGTTCACTGGTGATGTCAAGCGTGTTCTTCATCTTTGCACACAAACAGTCGGCTTTTCCGTCTTTAGCTTTTACCTTTTGCATCATCGGTGCCATGTCAACAGACTTTGGCATTCGTAAAGTTCTGCTTTAAAGACAATTTAAACACAACTTCACGCTTCTTTTAGATAGTTTTTATTTCTGTAGGAAAAATACGTGTGTGTGGATACCATATACAGATAAATACACAGAGACACTACTTTAGCTCAGTGCTGTGTCACTACAAACAGTTGTTAATTAGCAGTTTCAAAGATTCAAAGACCAATGCAATTTATTTAGCATTCGTTGTTACTGTACACGTTAATGTTTTTGTGCTAAATTTGAAGCCATAGGTTCATTTTTGTCTGTCGTCTCAAGGAAACAAATAAAAGAATATATACACAGCGGTTGACAACGTATTTAGCAGAATATTTAGAATGTCACATGCATTTTTGTATAATTCACCCTTTAAGCCTATTTCAAACCTTCTTGATATTTTATATGTATGTTTACATTTGGCCCTTCTGACGTTATTCTGTGCAAGTGAGTGGCTTTGTGATGTTTAAACTCTGTGCTTCACGGCCTGAAAGAGAGCAGCAGGATAGAAGCCATGACACCAGTGCTTATAAGAGAAGATAAGAGACGATAAGATAAGATGGACCGTATTCTCCCGAAGGAAATTTGTCACATTTCAAACATGCAGAGAATTCAAATGTCACAGTGGATACTTGACAACAAAAGAACACACAACACACACAAGTCATAAAAAATGATGTTATGTCATGTTGTGGTTTGTTGTCATGAACATGAGTTGCCCGTTAATGACCTGGAATGCGACGGCCCCATTATTCAATTTGTCCTGACAAAGTTTAATGACGAGGACATTGACTGACTTAATAATAACACACAGGATTTCCACTGTATCAGCTGTAGCAGCGTTGTCCAGCGGGTTCTCTCTTTATTATCTCTTTTAAAATATCCATAACACGCCATTATATATGTGTGTGTATGGGCCGTAAAGTAATATTTTTATACCACAGTGTCAAAGTATCAAAACCACTAAAGATGTCATGTCGCACACGAGTTACGCGAGTTACTTCTTTTAATGACTCATCCAGAGTTTACGTCTCAAATTCTGCTGATGCTGATCGTGCCGTCAGACTCTCACGCCATCCCAAGTTTGCAGAGAATCAGAAAATGTGAGCGTCCTCCGCTTCCCGGCGATCTCGTAATGGTGATGAAGCTGCTAACGTCAAGCGATTACATCCCACAAGCGGCGGACTGTCGTGGGTCTAGCTCCACCCATACAGAACCGTACCATTAGGGGCAGGGCGCTGAAAAATGGAACTGTTGGGGCCGGTACTGTACTGAATCAAACTGAACACACCATTAGTGCATTTGTTGTATAAGATTGACAGCCCTATACCGTTATAATACACTATAAAGTGAATAAACTTAAACTCTGCCCTCTGGTGGTGAGTTAAGTAGTGCGCTCCTCCTCGCAGCTCTCCACCAAGTATCAAGAAATATCAGAATGGGTGACCAGTATCGACCCGCATCCCTACTTTCTGAGGGAACTGTGACTTTGCAGACTGTTTTTTGTTGTCTTTTTGGCACGTTTCCATATTTGTGTTCTAGCGCACACATGCTTGCCCAAAAATATTTATTGGCCTTTTCCACTGAGGCCATTTTGACCCGTCACATTAGGGAAACCCCAGCTGTTCCCTCTGTTGAAGTTCAAGAAAATCTCACAATTAAGAAGCTTAAACAATTGGAAGTCTTGTTTTAATCATGAAAAAAGCTTCAAACTTATATAAAATATAAATATAAAATAAGTATTTTATCGATTGTTTCAGCTCTAAATGTGACATACCGTGCGCTGCTTACTATACTTTATACCGCTTTCTCTATGCAAATCCACCCAGATGTTCTTGTTCGTGAAGGTCCAACTGCACGGATTCAAATTCAAATTCCCCCCAAAAAAACAACTTGTATTTGTCCCCAGGGGGCAATTAAAAGGACACGGGGCAGTTGCGTATTAGCGCGGTGACAAGTTGGAGATGGCGCAACAAATACAGTGCAGAAATGAAACCGTATTGACAGTGAAGTATTAGCAGCTGTGCAAGAAGGTGTAAATGTGGTTGGAATCAGTTTCACATGTTTTTCCTGCAGTGTACACAGTCTGGATCAAATCTGGATATGCAAAAACTACATATATATATATATATATATACTATGTATTTGTTTTGCTGGCAGTCTGAACGAGGCAGAGGACACACTGTGTCCCCAAACCACCTCTGACTGTGGGGTTTTGAGGACAAATGCGTTCAGACCTGTAGCTAGAGCGGAAACGATTAACTATTCTGACAATCGATGAATCGGTTCAAAGCTTTTTTCATGATTAAAACAAGATTTCCAATAGTTTCAGTTTCTTAAATGTGAATATTTTCTTAATTTCTTTGCTCTGGATAACAAAGAAATCATCAAAAGTGAATCATTTTGGTTTGTGGACAAAACAAGACATTTGAGAACATCATTTCTGGGTTTGACAACATTTTTTTTAATGTTTTCTGACATTTTATGGACCAAAACAATCGTCAGATTAATCGATTATGAAAATAATCTCTTCCGTTTTATACGCTGAAAAAGGTAAAATAACTTCACTCCGTTACACCTGTAATGGATTAAGTCCAGTCAAACTAAATTCACCCTGTCATACGAAGACAACTCGCTGACGTCCTTTCCTCAGGATCACAGGCGCTTCTCTCTCTCTCTGTGTGATCTCGCCGATCTTAATGCAAACATCAAACAGGTTGTCACAGAAAGGAAACAACGTGCTGTATGTGTCACGCTATGGTCGCGCCGTGGGTGATTAATATTGTCGTGCCTTAAAAGGTCACTTTCCACGCTTCCTCTGCCCATAATGTGCTCTGCAGTGTGCGTGTGATCCTTAAATGTGTCAGACTGCGTCAGCGGCGACCCTTCGCGCTCGATGACATCCTTACCAAAGAGCCTCGTACACGCACAGGCCTTGATATGGTGTTGGAGGCAAACTTAAGTCACTATTAGACCTGTTTGTTGATGCCCTGTGATGAGAGGCCACTGGGGAATGAAAAGAAATCACCTTTTTGTGTGAAACAGTGTCGAGGATGCTCATTTTCTGTCCTGGTTCCAGTTTTAAAGTTTAAATGAACTCCTTTCGCTTGCTCTCAAGTCTTAGTTGTGTTGTGTTTTTGCCACAGTAATTCAAAACCCTCTTACACAACCAAAGCTGTGAGGTTTTGACTGCAAATGCCAGGGGTCAGGTTCACCCGACCCTAGATTTATTTCAATACATATTACGCTCCGTTGAGTTGAATTCCTCTTTTCTTGTTTTTTTTCCAACTTTATTTATAATTTTTCCATATCAAAAGTATTTATACAAGCATTTATTACACAAGTTGTTAACCCTGCCCCCCACCCCCCCACCCCCCAATCCAGGTTTGAATTCCTCTTTTCTGGTAAAATACCTAAATAAATAGCTCCGTGCAACTTTTGTGTTTGACGACTTAATCGCAGGATTATTATTCCTTTTTGAATTTAATTAAAACTGTTTGCAAATGACAAAATGTTCTGTTCTGTTTTCTATCAGGTGTTTTTTTTTTTTTTTTTTTCTATGTGGGAAAACGACGTTTTTAAAAGTGGGATTATTGCAATTTAGCTCTCGTCTGAAAGATTTACACCACGAAAAATGACCCAAGAGACGGTGCTGGCTGCGAAGAGGGCCCACTTTTTGTGTGGCAACGGCTCCACGGGGGCAGGCAGGGGGTAAATAATACACTTAACTACCCCCACCCGTCCAGACGAGAACAAGAGAACAAGAGAAGCAGGCTGCGGAGAGAGAGCGGTGGAAGGGAGAGCGGTGGAAGGGAGAGCGGTGCAAACGCAGAGCAGCTCTCAGCTGTCACGTTCGCTTGCTGTAAAGCCATGTGGAATGATATAACATTGACGTCACAACCCAGTGACGTACCAGAGGGTGATTGCAAAGAAGGTGCGGGGGGGGTGGGGGGAGAAAAAAAAAAATGCCTCATCTTATTAATCGCCCTGTGGACTAAAGTGTCTGCCTTGAGCAGTAATGAGAGAGGAAGAGATTGTCCAACGTCACACGGTGTGCGATAGAAAAGAAGGTGACGTATGCACATGCACCGTGGGATTGGACCTCAATCCGCTCGGCTTTCGCACGGAAATAATTACGAGCCGTTTAAATGTAGAGACGAGAAATAATAGGATAAATCCTGTCCTGGACGTTATGTGCCGTTTATAGGGTTTTTCATGTGGAGATGTGTGTGTTTTATATTTACTTATTCCATCTATGGTACAGTTTTTATTAAATTTAATTTATAATAAAACGTCAAACAATTGCATTTTTGAAGGATGATTAAATGAAACTGTGCTCAGGACTAACGATTATTTACTCGATTAAACGTTTGTTTCATAAAATATCAGAAAACCTTAAAACATGTTGGTCAAACCTGGAAATGATGATGTTGTCAATTGTCTTGTTTTGTCCACAAACCAAAATAATTCACTTT
Source organism: Solea solea (assembly GCF_958295425.1). Taxonomy (NCBI): domain Eukaryota; kingdom Metazoa; phylum Chordata; class Actinopteri; order Pleuronectiformes; family Soleidae; genus Solea; species Solea solea. The sequence continues at coordinate 2,502,265 of NC_081138.1, forward strand.
TTATGATTTCTTTGTTATCCAGAGCAAAGAAATGAAGAAAATATTCCTATTTAAGAAGCTTAAATAAAGAAATCTTGTTCTAATCATGAAAAAAAGCTTCAAACCGATTCATCGATTATCAGAATAGTTGCCTATCACAATCTCGTGTCACATTGTTGCTTCTATTCCTCTCTTTCTATTATTAAATTAAAACAGTTTATGATTTAATTTCAACCCAAATTAGATTTATTTATTTTATACATATAAGTTTAGTCGGAATTATGCTTAAATGTAGTTTTTTTTCTTCCGTCCATGTTGAAGTAAATAAAAAAAAATAAAACTATAACTATAATAACAGCCATTTGAACTCCAAAGGTCATGTTTAGTGTAACGCGAGCCTGAGTGACGCGGCGAGGCCGTCGTGTCCTCATTCCGCCGTGTGGCGACCGCTCGTCCCTTCCGCAGGTTATCAGTAAACACTCGGTGAATGTCACGCCGAGGAGCCGAGTCAGCGTTTATGAGCGGTGCTTTGTTTCCCTCGACGTGTGCGTTTGATGGTCGCGTTATCGCGGGATGAAAGTGTGGCGCGTCGTGCTCATTGCGTCCAGATGGCCCTGCTGTGACGGCTACTGTTGAACTCTCGTCCCACTTCCCTCAAGTATCGCGGCTAGTTTTCGTAGCTGCTTTTCATTTTTCATTGGCAGCATCAGCAGCAGCAGCAGCAGCAGGACCAGCAGAAAGGGTTAAGTGGAGCGAGGTGCTGTGTGTTTGGCTGACTGCAGAGTGAAACAGGATGCAGCGACTGCATTGTCAGCCCGCTGGTGTGAGTGCAAACAGATGAGGAAATGCTGGAGCGGGTACTCCAAAACTGGGGTCGCCCTGGAAACGGTTTTGCGTCACGATCCCCAGCAATTAGCTTGCAGCTCTATAGTTTTCATGATAGGACGACCAGAGCTTAGCCCGATGACTCTGGTGTCTGAAGAGGCGCCATCAAAAGGGGACGCTTTTGTTTCCTCCTTCTTCTTCTTCTTCTTCTTCGTTCTGCATTATTAATATGTTTATGAAATGGTCCATGAATTACTTTTATCTTTAAGCTTTATTGTTAATATTACAATACTAAAACAAAGCGTGGACTCTGAATGTGTGTTGTTTATTTGTGCAGCTTGACCTCCTTTTTTAAAAAAATGTTTTCTCTAATTAGCCTCGGCGTCTCGGTGCTTTGACCCCGTTCTGCTGAGCTGACGAGACCCAGAATGTCGAGCTGGAGACGAGGATACCAGAACCTTTTTGCCGTTAAAGAAAAAAGAAAGAAAAGTTTGCACTAATTAGACGGTGTTTTTCTGCAGCTTCAGCTTCCCATACTTGGCCTGAAGAAATTTGGCAAATGTGAAGTAGCTTGATAAGATAAGTCATGAGCTGCTGACACTTTCTGCAACACAATCAAGGTCCTTTTTTTCTCTCTCAGTCTGAGGAAACGGCGTCGATTTTCCGCACAGCTCGTCACCGAGGGTTTTGATTACACCGCAGCCTTCCCGACAATGCAAACATTTCACATGGTTAAGCTTTTAAGTTCAGGATGAGGTTGTTGAACCTTGTATGTGTTTGTTCAGCCCAGTGACAGCAGGGTGAACGGAGGGAACGTGGTGAGGCTTAGGTTCAATTAGACTTAAACCCACCTCAACATTTCTTATAAGACGGGATTTCTTTTGTTTGTTTTTGCTCTTTTAATGTTGTGTATTATTATTATTATTCAGTGGTGGATATAGTTGGGTTTTTTAATGAATATATACCATAGTTTTCTAAAGGGACATATGTGGTGCTTTCAGATTTTTCATGATTTCTTTTTTGAATGAAAGCATTCTTTATTACTCACTTTCGTTCTTCTACTTTTCTCGTGTTCTCTGAATGTCTCTGTCTCTCTCTCTCTCTCTCTCTCTTGCCGTGCGCCTCCTTTTGAAAACGGTGTCAGCACTGCTGCTTTTACACCAAAAGGCTGTTGCTAAGTGACGGTTGACGTCAGCCGCAGCTACAGAGGAGGGCTTGTGTGTGTTTAGCAGCTGAGGGCAGATCCCACTGAAAAGGGCAAAACTGTGAAGCACTATTAGTCACTGCAATGAAAACCTGAACTTCAGCCGACGCGCTCGCCATTTCCAATAACCGCGCACAATTCATCGCGGACGACTTATTGTAAAAGTAAATCTGTCAGAGTGGAATGATGAGGTTCAGACAAAAGTGTTTTTGGAGAAACTGCACGCGGCCAATCCCCACCCCCTTTTCTTCACTTTTTCTTTAGTCTGTCGCTGTCTCCCTTTCTTTCTCACTTTAACCCCCTGTCTGCCCCTCCCCCAACACACACGCACATGCACACACACACACACTCAAATGCTAGACCCCCCCGCCCTCCTTCCCCTGCCCCTCCCATAATGTAAGATCTTGTAGATAGACTTTGTGTCTGACTTTCGAGCTTCAGTGTGGTATCTCCCTCATCTGGCCGTGGTTGCTCTTGATCTGCTCACCATTGTTCGGCGTAATCAATTCCCAGGAACCTGTATCATCCTCTCCCAGTCCCTCCTCACCCCTGTGCCCCCCCCGCCCCCCCCTGCGACTGCACTCAGAGTGGAAGAAACTTCCCCCGTGGACCTCTGTGAGCGGTTACATTGTCTGAAGAATGTGTCTGCGTCAAAGCTTCGCCACCAAAGCAACATCATTTGCTCGCGGCTCGCCTGACGACTCACGAGACCCCTCGCCACTCACGAGACCTTGTTTTTCTTACGGGAGGCGGTTAAAGAGCCACGGGACAGTCATTTGCACGGTTAAGACACAACAGGAGACGCGTGACGTCTGCTGCATGTGCGCTCAAGTTACTGTGGTCGATACAAGCTGCTGCCGGAGATAAAGCCGCCCCGGCAGAGGCCGGGGGTCTATGGGCAGAGATAGGTTCTTGCGGCGGTTGCGCGGCAGCTAAGTGACGGCAGAGTGAGTGAGCAGTGAGCACGGGGTTTAATAGCACGTGCCCCCCCCTCTGTGCTGAGCAGATACACTCTGAGCTGTGGTGGCCTGTCAGTGCTTCCTGAGAAAGATCTTAAAAGCATGTGCTCGTGAGAATTATGTACAAGAGGTGTTCAGGACGCGAGGTCCACAATCAGTGCAGTCGCTGAGGCCCCGTTTACACCTGGCGTTAACATCTGTCTGAGATTCTCTGTGATCAGATTGCAATTGGATAGCACCTGACCACAGGTGTAAATACACCTGAGGACGGCTTGTTATCCAGTCTGCCAAACCGCTTCAGGAGGCGGTTGGCGGCGCGCTGTGACCACTAGGGATGTCCCGATCCGATATTGATATTGGTCCGATATCAGCCAAGTATCAGATTATATCGGATAGGGCTGGGCAATATAGACCAAAACTGATATCGCAATATTTTGTGTTCGAATGGCGATATGCGATATTATAACGCTTATTATAACTTTACAAATGTAACGTTACAGAAAAACGTCAAAATGATGCTAAATGTTACAAATGTTGCAAAAAACACAATTGATATAAGTGTGTAAGTATATAACATGTTTACTTTTTAGTACAGTGGTAACAACAGAGTGTGTTGCATAAATGTTGCACGCTGTGCAAGAAAGATAGCGGGGATGCAAGGGCAAGAGAGAGGGGTGGGGCTATGACATCATTGCTTTTCCAAAGTTGTGTATTGGTTGCATTCACAAAAACGCAAAGGTGGCGTCTTAAGAGAGAGCTTTCGGGCTCCTAGAAGGCAGATTCCTCGTGGATAAAAAGCTGATCTGATACAAAATTGTTCTCGTGTGCACGGGCCCTTAGATTCAGGTCACACTCGTCACGTTCCGACTCCTTGGAAACCTGCTTTGTGTTTCTCTTTGTTCCGCTCACACTCAGTCTAGCATTCCGTTTTAGTTAAGAGTCACTTCTTTGCCGTGGTTTGCATTTCCTTGTATTCTTTGAGTGCAGATGCGGGCACCATGCAGGCTTCCTCGTACAAACCTCCAGGGTTAAATCACCTGCTCTGTTGTCGCATTTGACCAAAACAAGGCACCGACCAGACGAGTGAGTGTTGTGCTACACGGACCATAAACAGTCGGTGTGTACAGTGCGTGAGGAGGCAAAGTGGAGGTGTGGTCGGCGTCAACTGCCTGGGGTCCAATGCGGACGACAGCAAAAAAACAAAAAGTACTAATAATAATACTATATTTTATTTCTAGAGTGTTTTTAGATACTTCAATGGTTTAAAAATCACACGTTCTACAATGAATGTCTTCACTGTTCAGACCATATCACAGATTTTAAATCAAGAATTGGATCTATTTTTATTTATTTGAATTCTACTTATTTTTGTTGTTCCATAGAACACGGCAAATCAGTTGCCGGGTATAAAACTGTCATTTAAACACAAGTTTTAAGGTATAAACTAAAGCCGGACACCAATACTCAAATGTATCACAGTAGAAATAAATATTGACTCTAATCACAAAAATAGTAGACATATTTGACTATAAGGTAAATAAAATTACACTAAACTAAAAAACAATTAGTAACACTAGATAAGTAAATAAGATAAAAGAATAACAAGAAATTAAATAATGAATGTATGCGTGTATATATACACACTATAATAAGTAAATACAAAATAAAACAATATATACATACTGTATATAAAGATTTATATACACATATACTTAAAAATTAAATCATTAAAAATACCTGTTATAATCAAACATTATTTATTTAATTTATTTAATCTATAAACATTTAAAATTACACTTAAGTTGACTCATGATTAAATAATAAGATCTTCGTTAAAGTAAATGACAAAGTATAAAAAAGATTAAAATATACGTGAATAGGATACAAAAAAGAGATTTAGCCACATATATCAATAAAAGTTGAATACTTAAAGTGCTATATAAAGATACTTACCTTTTCTTAAATAAGAATATATAACTGTTTGTTTGTTTGTTTGTTTATATTGAACATTTAAAGTTGGCCACACCCTGGTATGAAACCTTTGAGGCGGGACTCTGGGGCTCCGGGTGCTCGGCTGTGCACGGCAGTAATGGTCAGGGTGTAGGCGTTGAGATTTATTTTTAAGCGTGGATCGTATAGAATGTTGTGAGTTACTGTTGCTACAAAAACTAACAGAAACACATGCTTAAAACAAATTAAGAAGAAAAAGGAATGATGCAGAATACATGTGACACTTTTCCAGCCCAGCAAATTTGCAATAACCATTATTTTTCTTTTGCCTCTCCTTAATGCAGCAGCCACAAGTGTTCAGAACAGTCATGTTACTGTTTATATATATATATATATATATATATATATATATATATATATACATATTTATATTTTTATATATATATGTATAATTATGCCCAATTTTAGGGCATTTATGACATTTTTTAATCTGTCTTCCAATGATGGCATCAAATAAATGACCTAACGCATATTTAATTTTCCATTTTTTGTCAATAGTGAAAATAATTTGAACTTCACATATGGACACGCCGTCAAAGAGAGACATTTAATGATCATACTTTAGAAGCAAATCACCTTTAATTACCATGAGAAAGCAAAGATTGATTCGACTAAATGAGACTTGGCCAAAACCTGGATTATGTGCAGAATTGAGGATGTGGTGGGGAAAGTGTTGTGGATGATGTGTGTGTGTGTGTGTGTGTGTGCGCGTGTGTTTGTGAGACCTCGCTGCATTGTATTTACATTTGGACTGGTGTCAGCTGGTTTCAGCCCTTAATCTGTTTGCACTTCAGCTCAGCGCAACATTACACAAACTTTGCACACAGGAGCAGGCCGGGATGACGTCTGCTTAATGTACGCTTCAGCCCATTGCAACATTTGTGTTCACACATGCGGTTCCTCCATGTAAAGGCTAGAAAAGTTCAGGGTGTGTGTGTGTGAAAGCAGCTTTTGTCTATCACAACTTCTTCTCAGATTTGACGTAAAAGTCACGGCATGTGCTGCTAGGAATCTAATAATGGAAACAAGTTGAGCTCGGACAGTTTGGAAGAACAATAGCCAGTAATCTCAGTCAATCATGTGACGTTTGACTTATGAATTGTAACTGTGGCCACTCAGGCCAATAAATAAGTTTATTTGTGTAGCACGGGGAAACTCAAAGTGCTTTACAAAGACATCAAATGTAAAAATTAGTCATAATAAGGGCAAGACCTCAACAAATTATGAGACATTAAAGTGTGATTTGCCAATAAAAGTTATCAATTCATTCATTATTTGTGAATTTAAGAGAAAGATGCAGAAAATAATAGTGTTTTCAGGCCTGATTTCAATGAGCTGACTTGTGAGGAGCAGAGGAACCATCCAAGATAAACCACCTGATGATGATGATGATCTTAGGACTGGATGTTTCATAGGGAACTAATAAGTCTAGGATGTAGTTTTGCCTCAAGACCATTTATTCTGAAATCCATCCTTTGACTCACAGGAAGCCAGTGTAGCAGTATAATAAAAAAAAAAATATTATCTATTGTCCTGTAAATGAGTTTGAACATAATTTCTACTTTTAGACAAAAGCATTTCTTGCCCTTTAATTTCTTCCTCCTGTTTTTTCAGTACTTTGCCGTCTTTCTTTTATAGTCTTGCCCTTTTTAAACTCTATTTACCTTATTGTATTTGTGCCCCGCAACAGCACTATCATGATGGAGATGTAAAGGTCCTCCAGCGCAATTGTATACTACACAAATCTTTGGTAGAGCTGGTACATGTAGGCCTCACCTTTGCTCTCCTTAGCTGTGTTTAGTAAACCTGCGTCTGGTTTGTGTGACTCTGACTCATCTGACAGTCGGCCAGTGTTCCAGTATTTATGCCAAGCGGCATCTGTCTCAGGTGATGCAGGCAGCGCCTGCCGAGCTCGGAGTTTATACTTGCAGATGTAAAACGCTGATCGGTGGTGGTTTCGGCATGAAGGTGTCGAAGCTTTCCTGACTCAAAACTCCAGGGTTTTTGTTTAAGTTTACCGTATTGTTTTTGTAACACAGTATATAACATGCTTATGTGCGTTTTCCAGGATCTCAGAACACTTCACTGGCCTCTCTTACATGTGCACAAAGCACCAGGGACTCCATAATCTGAAATTCAGACAGACGTCCTCACCCCTGTTCTAGACAGGGGATTATTTCACATGAAACATCAACTTGTTGCTCTTGAACGACACGTATTTTGGCCTCGCGTTGCCGTAAGTTTAAGTCCCTGTGTGACCTGCTTTAGCTCGTACTCTGTGCTGCAAACAAGCAGCAGGGCTTCTGTAGAAGTCTGCCCTCACGTCAGTTGCATACTCGTGGGTAATTGTACACTTTTCTGAGCTGTAGAGTTCCAAAATCAATTTATGGCGCTTTTCCATTGTACAGTTCTAGCTCGACTCGACTCGACTCGACTCCGTTTGGTATCAGGCGCGTTAGTTTTCCATTACTATAGTCCCTCCTCGATGTGGGCGGGGTCTGCCGCGATGTTGTTTTGAATGCAACACAAACGAGTGACGGGTAAATCAGTTGTTTTCGGTCTAACTGAATCGTTAGAATCAGTTCATTGAAAAAGATTTGTTCACTGAATCTCTTTATCTATAATGTTGTTAAGGTTTCTGCGTTACTGTGTACTATTGAATTGAATCGAATCGAATCAAATCGAATCGAATCAAATCGTTTAGTACTTCCTACATGACTGGAGTACAGACTAAATTACAGCTCCTCTGTTAAATATTGAGATTCTAGACATTTCCTTTGCTAAATGTTGAAGATTAACACACGTTTCTGGATTTTTAAGTCCCTTTAACTTGATCTACAGTTCAGCATTGTTCGGTTTGATTCTTTCGTCGGACGTCGCGCCAATGACTCTTCCAGTGACGACGCTCTCTGACCAATCGGTGACCTGCAGTCTGTTGACATCACATTTTAGTATCAGCTTAACTTGCTTGGAACCGAGTCGAGCCGAGCAGAGTGGTGCTAGAACTGTATAATGGGAAAGCGCCATCTGATGAACATTCATTTTGAACATGAATCTTTTTTTTACCTCTGGTTTGGTCTCCACCAGCTCCTGAAGTATAGTTATCCTGCACGTGTTAGACTCCATGTCTTCTATCTTTGTCTACAGACGTGTTAGGGTTAACGAGTACAGCCGGAGAGTCCTGAAGTGGTTGCGTTTAAGCTCGTCTGTATCCAAATATTTCTCGACTTTCTTTGTTTTTATTCATCAAAATGACGGAGCACCAGCTCATCATCACCAGACACTGACTCCACCAGCTCCTGTTAAGCAGGTTATTTTTCCTCCAGCTCCTTGTAATTTATTCACTTATTCACTCCCAAATTATTTGCAGTTTCGTGCTGTTTGTTGGAAGTAATTATGCAGCTGCAAAGGCAAAATGACAAAAATGTACATATACATCTACAAATAAAGTTTCTGCAGGCTATCACAAATGTGTGAAGTACACAGTGGTGGAGCGCCATATGATACTGACCTTTACCTCTTATCAGGAGAGTAGGAAATAAGGCAGGACAGGCCGTAGCAGGCCCTTTTGTTGCTGTGTTTTCACAGTAAAACCAAAACTATTTAAGCGTGTCCTCAAATAACTTTGTCAACAACTACACAGACACAAGCCAACCTCGCATTGATTATGAATGTTAATATGAAAAGTGTGCTTTGAACTCTTTGTACGTTTTTCAGCAGCTGTGTTCAGCCGTCATCGGTCATTGGCTTGCAAATGATTTACTTGACACACGATTTGTGTTGTGGTCTCTCCTCTCACTCCTCTTTGTGTCTGTCTCTCTCGCTCTACTTCCCCGTGAACTCCACCTCCTCCTCCTCCTCCTCCTCTGATGGATGGCGTTTGTGTTCACATGCTTGTTATTGGCCAGAGTTCCAGGGCCCAGGCGTTAGGTTGTGTTTATGAGAGGAGCCTGCGCTGATTCCATGATAAAACCAGATGTTCCCTTACATGGCTTTGAGCCTCCCTCGTCGCGCTCTCATGTCCATATCAGGCCGAACCTTCCTGTTGTACTCACATGGACAGACCTCCAGACTATAGCTCGCTCTCAGGGCTCCACGCACGGTGGTCAAAAAAAAACCAAAGAAGAAGGGTCTGCGCGTGACGCGAGGGACATACATCACGTCACGTTTGCGCTTTGATGGAGAGAAACCGTCGGAGTTACACAACGCAGGCAGGAAACTTGACGTAACGTCTCTTAAAATAGAAGCGTGGTCACAGATCGGTTAATAAACAATTCAAAAGAGGGAGAAGAGAGTACGACAGCTGGAGTTTATTAAGATTACAGTTGGAGCACAGTTTGTTTTTCCTTTTAATTCTTTTAAATAAATACTAATTATTATTATAAGTGTAGCTTATTGTTGAGATAAAGGCGTTTCCACCAATCTTATTGATCCCAACCTTATTTGAGTGTCCAAAAATGACTCTACCTGTATTTTTCTATGAGATTCAGTAAGAAAGAACAAGGTTTCAGCGTCAATTTCCATTTTGATTATTCTACTTTTTAATTGGCTCGTTAAAACCCAACACTGGACTGGTATCAGATGGAACGACAGCTGTGAGAACATGAAATCATCATCATCATCATCATCATACCTGAGGCGTCTCAGTGTCAATAATCCTTTTGATAATTACTGGTGTTCACACACTCGACTAATAAACCTTTGTCAGCAGAAAGGACTTTGAGAAGCACTATTCAAACTATATTTACACTTGGGCTGTGCGGCACCGCACTCTAAAGGTCACGCAGGCTGGTATTCTTAGCAGTTTCCTGTGATAAGACAAGCAGGCATCGTTTTGTAAATAAAAGTCTATTAAATTATGAAATATAAAGACATGTGACAAGTTTTAAAACCTGGTAACATTTGGTTTTTGCACATCAAGTGTTTTCTGTCAAAGTTTTGTTTTTTTTCTTCTTCTTTTTTTGTGTGTGAAATAAACTTTGGTCAGTTCTTCTCCAAAATACCCTCAATGTACTGTGACGCGACTTTATTTCACACACTAAATTAGCCCGGGGTGTCTTCCCGTTGAGCGCCGATGGCTTCTATAAATACCGATGAGGGTTTCCACTGCAGCGCTCTTGGATGCTGATCTCGACGTTGCTGATTATGAGTTGTGATAAGGACCTGGAAAATGTACAAGACAGTAATTGACCCTCTTTTCAGGACCCGAGGCAACCTCACCATGCCTGAAACTCTGCCAATATTGACACGCACTTAATTGTATTTATTGTTATTGTTCAATTCTTTTTCCATTTTTTTTTTAGGTTGCTTTGCAGTGTAGGCAGTAGCAACCCTTTTTTCCACTGAAGGGACACATGTTTGTGCCGCTACTAGAGATGTGTGGTTGGCGGTTACACAACAACATCACTTTTTATTTACGTTATGCTAAAAAGGTACATTATCATTGAGTTATCGCTCGGTAATGTAAAACTTGTGTTGCGTACCGCTACTTTAGCGACAGTACTAGTAGACCACACTGGATTTCTCTTTTGTGAAGGTTGTACCGTCTTAAAAATACTCGAGTTAGATGCTGGAGTGCTGCTGAACAACAGCAGTCCAGTGAAGTGGTAGATGAGTGTGAAAGAGAGGGATGACATTTTGCACGGTCTCCTTTCCCCAGTCGAAGAATTTTCCATGGTCCTGTCAGGTTGCCCCGACGACAACCGGCGACAGCCACAGACGGACCGGGCCATCTGGGTCTTCAGTTGTGGCGATTGTCTGGCGGCTGAGACGTGGAGGAGGCACGCTGTCTTCATACTCTGATCATCTGCCCGAGTTCACTCCACACTTTGTACCTTTAAAGATCGCGTTCGCTCAGTTCCACTAAAGCTGTTATAGCCCCGACTGAAGTTGCACCAAATTGAGTTTCTCAGAGTCAGTCTAACGCGGCCGGATGATGCGGGTTTGGAGTAGAATTACTATTTGTTCAGTCTGACTCAAGCTGGCCTGGATGCTCTCTGCTCGTACTCCAACAGTCCCCGCCCCCCTTTTTCTTTGACCCAGAAAGAAAACAAGAAGACGGTAGACAGGAAAAGGAAGACAACAGCAAGGGGGGGGGGGGGGGGGGGGGGAGAAGAAGAAGAAGAAGAAGAAGAAGAAAAAAAAGACATATTTCACACTATTTATTTATTTTGGGTCTGATAAGGAGACTGGATTTATGTTCTGTCAGCTTAAAGAATGAAGTATTTTTAAGTTAAGAAGGAAACGTACAGTGTTTTTATTTAAAAATCCTCCATTTATTAACGGTTTATCAGTCGCTGATGTGTGGCCACTGTGTGTATTCTCAATTTTAAGAGCACATGAGTCCTGAGGAACATGAGGAACATGAAGCGTGACTCTTATTTGCTCTCTCTCTCTCTCTTATACCTTTATTAGGGTTTAATGAGAGCTTTTTATTTTATATCCGTTTGTGTATTAACGGTCATTTATGCTGCGTGGAGGTTAACATAGCAGTGGTATCGTAACAGCCACAGTACGGTGCTGTAGTAAATGACTATTTCCATGTTAGACACTGTTTGTTGACTTACAAATAAACTCAACATCCCCACACTGTTGACCTCTAACGCTGTCACCACCCTTTTTTTCATGTTCTGGTTATGGAGTAAATGTTATTTCACTGTTTTCTTTCGTGTTATTTAGTCAGATTAACTAAAGATTAGGGCTGCAACTCATGATTATTTTCCATAATCGATTCATTTGTTGATTATTTCAATTAGTTAGAGTAGATATATATATATATATATATATATATATATATATATATGTGTGTGTGTGTATATATATATATATTCATATATACATATATGTGTATATATACACATATATGTGTATATATGTATGTATATATGTGTATATATATATACATATATATGTATGTATATATATATGCATATGTATATATGCATATATATATATATATATGCATATGTATATACACATATATATATGTGTATATACATATGCATATATATATATATATATATATATATATATATGCATATGTATATACATATACATATATATGTAGAAAACGAACTTGGCTGAGCCTTGTGTTACAAGCCCTGCCACATCCCAGCAGCTCTACTATGCTCAGCCAATAGGAACCCTTACTTCCCCACACACACACACACACACACACTCTGCAGACCTCCCATGTGCTCAGCTTTTTCCTGAATGAGGCTTTTAAAAGAATCAGGCCAGCCTGTTCTTTCTTTTCCTCTCTCCATATCATCTTTACTTCCCGTGCGTGTTTCGACAGCCAGAGCCCATTCATTATCATCATGTGCTCGCGCGCACACACACACACACACACCCAGCGTCAGCAGTGTGTGTGTGTGTGTGTGTGTGTCGTTGCAGACTGACGTCAGCAGTGGCCTGCTCCTCTCCATGCAGATGCACTGGCTGCCTGCTATTGATACCTCTTTCCTCTGCCCCCGCACTCTTATTAACGTCTTTTCATCAGTCGCAGCACCCCTCGCACCGCCGTGTTAGAGTCCAGCTAATATGACACGCAGGTGTGACTAACCGGCCGTCTAATAGATTGCACAGGTTTATTGGCTCCTGTGAGGAAATATTTATGACGTGTGTCTCCCGCTGAATATGAGTGCGTGTGTGAAGAGTTATTTCGACGCGTACAGTATTATTGTTTATTTGTGGTGCAATTATTTCCCATATGGAAATGCCTCCACCGTAAATCGACACGTATGGGTTCGCACACAGTGTGACATTGAGTGTCACTTACACAGGATGTTCAGGACAATTATACACGTTTAATTAATAAGATTGAAATATAGGCTGCATCTGCTGATTATTTTCATAATTGAATGTAAGAAAGTCACCGTTTGGTCCATAAAAATGTTGAAAAATGTAGTTCTCAACTGAAGAGGATTCAGTTCTGATGATTTCTTTGTTAAAGAAAGCAGACAATATTCTCATTTAAGAACCTGAAAAATCACACAAACTGGTTTTAATTCTTTAAAAAAAATACTCCACTTGATTAATGGATTAACATACGGTATTTCCAAATTCTTAGTTGTAAATATCAGGTTGTGCTGTTGATAAACAATGTTATATATTATGTACAGCTCCAAACATCTCCTGACAAGTCAGACGACTTCCTCTCCTTTTTATAAATGTAGTTCTAGTATTAAAAGTTGACTCATTGTAGATTTTTGAAGCATAAAAACTCCCACAGCCCCAAAAACAGTCACTCAGTGTCGCGGTATTCCAAGAAAATCTGCAGCAACAACAATCCTGACAATAATATAAAGACACAACTCGGAAAACAATGTGTTCAGTTATTGCAATGATGAAAAACATGTGTATTTCCATACTTCTCCAGTCATGACAACCTCAGTATATGTGTTTGTCCACAACGTCTCCGTATGTTTCCGTTTTTAGGACAACAGGCTTATCCTGGGAGTAAATACTGTGTTTTTAAAGAAAAACAAAGTCAGTAAAATGAGTACAATGTAGAAACACTTCAAAGTCAAAGTCTCCAATTCAAAATTTTGAACAGCTCAGTAAAAGTATGTTGGATTATTATTGGATTATTAGATTATTAAGGAGGCCAGTACACAATACTGTCTCTCCTCACTGTACCGGGAGGTGAGACCGTCTATCACATGTTCCGCAGAGTGCTTCGTGTGTATCCGTGTGTGCACAGGTGTCTTCAGTGTCAACTGCTGAGTTGTGTATTTGTGTATGTGTCCGCCCTCATGTCGTGTTTTCATAACAGCCCGGAGGAAAATGTCGCCTCCCGCTCATTTAAAGATTTGACTCTGGTCACATGCGGAGGGGCCCTCACCACCAGAGGGAGAGAGGAGTCCACGTTGTCTGCACATTGTGTGCCAATGATGGGACGTAAGGAGAAGAGCATACTGTGAGGGCGAGGTGGTGACAGCATGTACACATGCGACGCCGTATCGTGTGACATGCTGTAGACATTTGAGCGCGCGTCACTGGGGTGTGTGTGCTGCGTATGTGATCACGGGGGTCAGTTAGAAAATGGAACTGGCAACAAAACACGATCCTTGGAGTCAAATGAAGGCCACGCTCACGTTGTATGTGGCCGTATCGCTGTGTCTTTTATCGTTACCTCTGTCCCTCGCCGTCTGTCTCAGCCCCTCTGCGTGCGTCTCCGTAAACAAGCAGAAGGCCAACAACTCTGTCCTCCAGCCGTCTCCCGCCATCCTGTTGCCATGGTGTGCGGAGCATTGTTTGCTGGCCTCTATGTCGGGTTGCCATGGCACGGCCTATTTGCCATATTAAATGTTTGGCAGCATTGTACAGATGCTGATGACAAACACCCAACATCCCACTTTGATCAATGAAACGGTTACTGATTAGAGGAGATGGGATGGCGCCGCTGATCTATTTAACAGCCTTAGATATAGATTCCGTGCACTGTTTGTTTCACATGCACAGACAGGGCTGTGAGACAGGTGCTGTATGTGTTACAGATGGAAGAGAAGCATAAAAAAAAACCTTTAAATTTGGTATTATTATTATTATTATTTTAAAATGTGTGATATTGTGTGCTTTGCATTATTTGGCTGCGATGGAAATAAAAGGTGTTTACAGGTTTGGTTGAGGCTTCTGTGTCTCTCCCCCTTGTGGTGAGGGGAGGGACTGCACGGTGGCCTTGATGTGTTTACTCTTGATTTTACTTGGGAAAGCAAACTGCTGCATTTCCTGTGTTGGGCTCAGAAATATTGCGAAACGTGTGTCGTTACTGTCAAAACTCCTATCTTTGATTGCAGTCGACTCAGTTTAAATGAAAGACGGGTGTTAAAAACACTAAAAGGTGCAGAAAGCGACTCGGTTGTTATCTTAACTAATTGACTCATTGTTGTTTTTTTTTTTTTGTGAACACAGAAGCTCGGGTTATTTCAGGTCCGGCGACGGAGTGTTGCACAATCTGCCCCAACTGTGACTGCAGCACACACTACTGTGTGAGAGCCGTTTGGTTACCAACAGATAGCATGAAAATGCAGCCAATTGACGTAGTTGCAGCCAGATAAGATCTCACTGCTCCATTGTCGACACACCACGGTGGTTTCAGTGGTTTTCCTTTTTTTTCTCTCTCTTTTTCCTCTTCTGCTTTCAAAGGCCTCATTCTGCTGTTGCAAAAAAAAAAAAAAAAAAAACTTGCATTGTGCATTTGCATACCTGTAGTAGAAAGTGCTTCTTGTGGTGCAAGAGATCCTAAATGTAAACTGTGTGTCGCTCTCTCTCTGACCTGCCAGTGCCATTTACGGAGAAGCCACGAGGATAATGTGGCTAAATGTGGAGCGTATGTTTAAGCTTGTGCACGTGAATACACTTCATATTCTCTGTGGCTCACAGTGTGATTGTGTCTCTCTCGTGTTTTCTCAGATGATCCTGTGGGACTGGGATCTGAAACACTGGTACAAACCGCAGTATCAGGTCAGTACTGTTTTGAAATCTCATGTTTTAATGGCGCACACACGTGTGGAAGGTTGTCCATAAATCACCTGTAGGACAATTCAGTTCACTTCCTGATACACTCTGTCTAAAATACACAACACACAATGACCTTAGAATTGTTGTCATGCCACATGTTTTTATCTTACTCAGGCATTCTTGGTTTTGTTTGAACTATTCGTGTCTGTCAAAGAGTTCAGTATAGACGGGCTGAAAGTCATTATTTAACCCAGTGAAACACCTATTTATCCTTCAAATATTAGCACAGCACCACATATATCATATGAACTCTAGATACACTGTATTTTCCTCCCTCCCCCCCCCCCCCCCTCCCCCGTCAAAAAAAAAGAAAGAGAAAAGCTGTAGCTGTTGTTAATGTTTCAGTTGTGTAAGAGAGAGGTCCGGTGAATAGGAGAGACAACAGGAGAGGAATGAGGTGGGAGGGGAAGTTAGAAAGAGTCAGTCATGAGAAAATGTGATTCCTCGAAGAAACACAACAACAGAGGAACAAATGGTGGGCCTTCACCAGTGTTGTGATGTTAGTGTTCCTATGACATCATTATTCCAGACACTGTATTAGCTTTGACACAGATTAGCTGGAGCTCGAGGCCATGAAACAACAATCAGTACGTTTAAATGTATTTTAAAAGTCCAGTTTTAGTCAGACTAAGACAATCAATTTGTTTTCGTAATGTCATGTAAATGCAAGTCTGACTAAAATGCTAGTGCTAGTCTTAGTCGGACTAACATACCTGGATCATGTGATTCGTAGTGCTATTACTCCTGCATGTACTCTATGCGCTTAGTCAGACTAAGACAATAATTCGGTTTTCTTAATGTCATGTAAACACTTAAGTCTGACTAAAATCGAGCTAGTCTTAGTCGGACTAACATACCTGGATCATGTGATCTGTAGTCTAATTACTCCTGCGTATGTACGCTTAGTCAGACTAGGACAATAATTCGGTTTTCTTAATGTCATGTAAACACTTAAGTCTGACTAAAATTGAGCTAGTCTTAGTCGGACTAACATACCTGGATCATATGATTTGTAGTCTGATTACTCCTGCATGAATATACTTAGTCAGACTAAGACAATAATTTGGTTTTCTTAATGTCATGTAACACTTAAGTCTGACTAAAATCGTGCTAGTCTTAGTCGGACTAACATACCTGGATCATGTGATTCGTAGTGCTATTACTCCTGCATGTACTCTATGCGCTTAGTCAGACTAAGACAATAATTTGGTTTTCTTAATGTCATGTAAACACTTAAGTCTGACTAAAATCGAGCTAGTCTTAGTCGGACTAACATACCTGGATCATGTGATCTGTAGTCTAATTACTCCTGCGTATGTACGCTTAGTCAGACTAGGACAATAATTCGATTTTTTTAATGTCATGTAAACACTTAAGTCTGACTGAAATCGAGCTAGTCTTAGTCAGACTAACATACCTGGATCATGTGATTTGTTGTCTGATTACTCCTGCATGAATATACTTAGTCAGACTAGGACAATAATTTGGTTTTCTTAATGTCATGTAAACACTTAAGTCTGATTAAAATCGAGCTAGTCTTAGTCGGACTAACATACCTGGATCATGTGATCTGTAGTCTGATTACTCCTGCATGAATATACTTAGTCAGACTAAGACAATAATTTGGTTTTCTTAATGTCATGTAAACACTTAAGTCTGACTAAAATGGAGCTAGTCTTAGTCGGACTAACATACCTGGATCAAGCTATCTGTTTTCAAATGAGAAGTAATGTGTGTGATATATACACGTGTGTACGTCAGGGTGCGGTGAGCGGCAACGGCGTGGATCTGTCGGTCATCAACGAGGCCAGGAACTTGGTGTCGGACCTGCTCATGGACTCGTCCCTGTCGCCGCACACCGTCTCGGCTCTGCGCAGCATCTCCAGCCTCATGGGCACGTTCTCCGGCTCGTGCCGCCCCCGGGTGAACCCCTTCACCCCCTTCCCGGGTTTCTACCCCTGCGATGAGGTGGAAGACTCTGTCGAGCGGAGCGACAGGAAGACCATTAAGGTGGGCGCGCCGGTGCTACGCAGTAATTCTAGGATTTCAGTGTACGTGACGTGTCACTGCTCTCCAGCCCAGCAGCACGTTCTCTCCAATCTCTAAAGCTAAATGATTGTATTGCATTTTCTAGGTCACCCTGTGGTACATTTAGGTAAATACTGAGTCAATTTAGGAGTTTTGACCACAGACACTAACACAGGTCTCAGTGGATTTGAATGGATGAGGCTGTGTTGAGATAATATGAAAATCAGCTGTCGTCACTGAATTATTACGGAAAAATCCCACTTTGTTTATAAAGCACATTTGAAAACAACAGCTGAAACAAAGTGCTGCACATCAGAGGTAAATAAAACAAATACAATGTAAAAACACAAGACCTATTAGACTAAGAACAATCAATAAAACAATAAAAAACATGCAATAAAACTGTATATTGTGTGTATAATGAGACGTTGTCTTTTTGTTGTTGTTGTTGTTGTGGATCAGGGTCTGAGCAGCAGAAACAGCCTCCCCACCCCTCAGCTGCGACGGAGTTCCACCTCCTCCTCCTGCGCCTCTGCGCTCTCCGCTCTTGACTCCACCTCTTCACGTTGGGAGCGCAGCAGTGGCAAGAGGCCCCACCCTGACCTCAACTTGACCAGGTACAGATGCAAACGCACCTAGTTTTCATGTATTAATATATATATGTGTATCGATTTAATATTGATATTAATTATTGGCTCCTCTTGCAGCATAACCTGGTTATTCTCCATTTATTTTCAGTGAAGCCAAGGCTATTTTCATCAAAATAAATGTGAATGACAATGAGCCAGAAAAGATTGTACTTTTAAGAATAGAACACTTATGTGTGTAAGAAATATTGTCCTACTTCTCTACCGATTCATCCTTAGATTAACTTCAACACGAACAGTTTGTCACTCCTGAAAAAGCTTAAATTTAGTTAATTATCACTCATTTAAACACTGATGGACTAAATTTCATCTCTTGACTTTCTCTGCCAGCATTAAACCAAACTCTTGCCCCTGTTATGAATGAAAATCAGGATGAATGGCATTAAGTGGATTATAAATAATAATAATAATGATGATGAATAATGAATTTATTTTGAAACTTAAACTAAAGTTTCACAGCTTTAAACAAACACTGTGGTGTAGTGTCACTGTTTCTCCACAGGATGGCAGTAGAAGCCTGGCTATGGTGCTGGTTGATGAGCTGAACATGGTTCATGCTCTTTTGTGTCATGACGGTGTGAGACGCTCGGATCGTGAACTAGAACATGTGAAAGAGGAAGAATAAAAGGGTTGAAGTTGAAAGTGATTAAGTGATGTGGCTGTGTTGTGCTCCAGCTCAGGTCTGTCCAATGGGCCCAGTGCAAACCTGCTAACCATTCCCAAGCAGAGATCGTCCTCTGTTACCCTCACATACCATGCAGGGCCTCGGAGAGCTGGTAAGACTCCACACTCGCCAAAGACGCCACAATTCCTTGATAATTTGACATTTAAAATGGTCTCCTTCTCCTTCTCCTTCTCCTCATCCCCGTCCAGGTACATCTCCGAGCCTGAGCCCGCTCACCTCACCAAGCCACAGCCCTCCCGCAGTGGGTCTGGGCTCCTCGTCCTCTTCGTCGTCCCTCGTCACGCGCTCGCCCGTGGAGTTCCCCGACACGGCGGACTTCCTGACGAAGCCGAGCGTCAACCTGAACCTGCACAAGCCGATGGGCTACACGTTCAGCTCGCCGGACTTTCAGCAGTCTTACCGCAGCTCCGCTCTCCCTCTCCCTCTCTGCACCAGGTAAGACCGCCGCTGTCTTATCCACTCTTAACAGTGAGTGGGTGGTTATTATTATTATAATAATAATAATAATAATAATAATAATACTAATAAAGTACGGTGTGTGTGTATAGTGTTTGGTTCTGACTGTGATTGTCTGCGTCCATTTCAGCTGTGGTCGTCAGATGCTCAAGGGGTTTTCAGGTGGTGATTCAGGGGAATCGGCATCAAGCAGTGAGGCTCAACGCAGGCGTTCAGGTACGTACAGTATTATACAGACATTATATAACATAAAGGAATAAAGGAATATGCTTGTAGCTGAAACACAAATAATATCTGTTTTCTGTCATGACATTGTATCGCTTCTTTTAGCATATAATCTTACACCGATGTGACAAATAAACATGTTGTGGATTAGCAGATAGAAATCAGTTGACATTTCAGTCCACTAGAGGGTGTTCACACTCACTTGAGCTGTTGTGTGAGTATATCGCAATACAGTGGTCCCTCGTTTATCGCGGGTTACGTTCTAAAAATAACCCGCGAAGTAGCCAGCTTTATTTTTTACAATTATTATATATGTTTTAAGGCTGTGAAACACTTTATACACTTTTCTCCGACAGACATTACCATTTTCTCACGTTTCTCACGAGTTTAAACACTCTCAAAGTTCAAACCTTCGTAGATTTTAAAACATAAAAGTATGATAGAATGAAACCAAAAATCAAAACTTGTTTTCAGGCTCAAACTGAAGAAATAAAAGAAATAAAAAATATAAACGTTTTCCTAGCTATTAGAAATGACAAATTTCATTTTAATGATCAACCTACGAGGACACATAAGAAATTATTAATAGTGACTCACGCGTATTTCACAGTTCCTCTGACGCCGCTCGGGTGCGGGTGTCAATGTGCGTTAGTACACTGTAAAAAAATGGGATTTGTAATAACAGTGAAAACATGTGTGACATAAAGGACAATCAATTTTAACTTCTGTTTTAAAGTGACGAAGTACCAAGCTGTTACTTTGTAAATAACGTGGTACATGTGTAATATTATATAACTACTTTATTGCCTCCGTTATAATCAAACTATAACGTAAGTAAGTACATTTTAATTTAGTTATCTAATCTTGTACCTGTTTACTACATACCAGCAATTCTAGTTTCAATAGATATGTAAATAATAATGTGATAATGCAACTGTTGCTCGATAAGTTGGGTACAAGTCTCTGTGTACTTCCTGTCAACAGAGCAACAGGAAGGATATGTTTTGGTCCAACAGTTGCAGAAGCAAATACGTGCGTCTTAACGGCACAATGACGTTCTGCAGGTTCTCTCCGTATAAACTGTGCTCGGTGTTTTGCAGGAGGCGAAGGGCTGGAGTTCGCCGGTGACTCCCTGATCAGGGAGGAGTGTCTGGAGGTGCACGCGTCTGGAGACGGGAGACCGGATGTTGCGGGGAACCAGGGACGGACTGAGGAGGAGAAGGAGAAGAACCCAAGCACAGACCAGCAGACTCAGGAATCAGAGGTGCGATCAGATATTCTCTTTGGCACAGCAGCGTCGCCGGCGTTCTAATCCGCTCTGTGTAACCTGTGCGTGTCGGGGTTGTCTCTAGGGCGAGAAGGAGTTCAGACTGGATCCTATGCTGGAGGACCAAGAGGCTCTCATGGAGAGAATGAACACGTGGAACTTCCAGATCTTTGACCTGGTGGACAAGACGGGAGGAAAGTCGGGGAGAATTCTCAGCTATGTCAGTATGACGCACGCAAACCGTCCATTCAAAAAAAAACCTAGAGGTAGAGGTGACGTGGAGTTATTATTTCCTCCAAGAGAGGCCTGTTTGAAATAAGCAGTGACATTATAACAAACAAAAGGTTCAGTGACTGGAACTGGACTCAGTTATTTTGGTGTTCTGTGCCGTAGATCACCCGCTGGTTTCCGAGTGTCGTTTTAAGCGGCGCTTGTCTTTCGTGTGTCCTCAGGTGACGTACACCCTTTTCCAGGACACGTGTCTGTTTGAAATCTTCAAGATCCCAGTGAGGGAGTTCATGTCGTACTTCCATGCTCTGGAAAATGGCTACAGAGACATTCCCTGTGAGTGATCGCTCTCCGCGCATCCTGTTCCCGCCGGACTGAGATACAGTTTTGCCACATGGTGATGAGAAATATGTGTGTGGTTGCATTAAATTTGAATTTGAACACAGATCATAACCGGGTCCATGCTACTGATGTGCTCCACGCTGTCTGGTACCTGACCACTCGACCAATCCCTGGGTTCCAGCAGATCCACAGTGAACACGTGACAGGAAGTGACACAGGTGAACAATTGGGCAGGATAACATATGGTTATTTCTAAAAGAAAAGAAAATAGTATCATTTGTTAAATCCTCTCAAAGCACACGCTGCATCGCTCGAGTGTTTGCCCACAGTCGCTGACGTCAGACACTGATTCTGCTGTGACCTTTTCCACAGGATGTGGTCTTAACTCTCACAGAACACAGATGTTTGTTTTTGTTTTTTTGTTTTTTAAATGCAGAGATTCCCAGGCTCATTTTCTGCCAATGATATTTCAGCTGCATTAGAAACGAGCCGAGGCTTAAACGCCGACGTCTCCCACCTGAGAGGGCAGAGAGAGACGGGCTGAAATTACACAGAAATGTACATTTATGTCCCTTCACTGTTGTTAGTTCACCAAGATAAACAGTAGGTGGCGCAAAATGTATTGATTTATTTATCACCACTGAAGAAGAAAAGATGACGAAACATGATGTAGACGATGTTGATACCTGAGTTTTCACTGCTGCTATTATATGTATATATATATATATATATATATATGTATATATATGTATATATTTATATATATATATATATATATGTATGTGTGTGTGTGTGTATATATGTATATATATTATATTTATACATAATAATATTAATATAATATATTATAGTAATCTAATGTAATGTAATATATAATAAAATTATTTTAATATATATTATATAAATATTAAAATATTTTAATTATATATAAATATATATAAATAAAATAATTTATTATTATTATTATTATATGTGTATGTATATTATATTAATTATATATATTTATTATATTTATATATAATAATATTAATATAATATATTATAGTAATGTAATATATATAATAACATATTTTTATTTTAATTATGTATAAAAATATATGTATATACATATATATATGTACTGTATGTAATTGTAGTCATTTTTCATTATTTATTTACAGCGTCGTGTATTCAATACCTATTGTATTTATATAGTATCATTTGTGTTTATGTGTCTGTCAAACTATCACTGGATGCCTCATGTTCTTCTCACTTGTCGTCCTGTCCCAGATTCAGACAGTGGGATCTCTCCAGGCAGGATATCCTACGCCTCGTCCAAGAGCCTCTCCATTTCAGACGACAGCTACGGCTGCCTGGCGTGGAACATCCCCGCCCTGGAGCTCATGGCCCTCTATGTAGCAGCTGCAATGCACGACTACGACCATCCCGGTCGCACAAACGCCTTTCTCGTAGCCACTAATGCACCTCAGGTAACGCGCCTACATTCAATGACAAGATAATGACTTCTCTGATCATCAGACGAACCCCCCAAAAAAACCATTGTAACATATTACAAACCTTTTAAGTCCTTCAGAGCTGCAACAGTTACTCGATGAATCGGTTTGGAGCTTTTTTCATGATTAAAACACAATTTCTGATTGTTTTAGCTTCTTAAATATGCTCCATAAAACAAAGAAATCATTAAAAACTGAATCATTTTTGATTTGTGGACAAAACGAGACGTTCGAGAACATCATTTCCAGCCTTTTCTGACATCATGGACCAAACGATTACTCGATTAATCGTGTAAATAATCAACAAAGTGCTTGGCTGTCACCTGTGCTCTCACCTGTGCTCACACCTTCACTCGTGATGGAGTCACATGAGGTGGACGTTGATGTCCATAAACACGCCTGTGTTTCCAGAAACAAAGCCTCGCGTCTCCAAAATATGGGCGATCACGCTCACATGCGTCATTAATGAAAGACGAGCCGTGCGTTAGTGTTTAAAAAAACAAAAACAAAAGTAGTGGACGCGCTTTTTCCACTGAGTCGAGCAGCACATGGTTAGATAATCCCACTGTGTCGTTCTCCTGAATGGGGGTTAAAAGGTTAACAGTGTGCCTCTGTTTAAATATTGTTTTTTCACAACATGACCATTGATAGCACTCGGGCTGTCTGGGTTTTTGGTGAAGTCACAGGAAAGTGGGTTAAAAGAAAGGAGAGGCAACCCTGAAACTATTGATTACTGATGCTGTTGACAAAGCAACGAGGATCTTTACATTTTTATCGTCTCTGTGACCAATCGTGAGCTCATGTGGCCTTTATCTCATTCCCTGACTCCTTCTGAAACCGTTGCAGATTGTGTAACTCGCGTTCTGTAAGCGTTTCAGAGGAACTCCTCGGGAACCTTCTCGCCGTGACATCTTCTCCACGTCGTGTGTTGTAGGCAGTGCTGTACAACGACCGCTCGGTGCTGGAGAACCACCACGCCGCTTCGGCCTGGAGCCTCTACCTCGCCCAGCCCGAGTTCAACTTCTTGGTCAACCTGGACCACGTGGAGTTCAAGCGCTTCCGCTTCCTCGTCATCGAAGCGATCCTGGCCACAGACCTCAAGAAGCACTTTGACTTCCTGGCGGAGTTCAATTCCAAGGTCTTGTTGTTGTTGTTGTTGTCGGATCAGAATAGATTCACTCCAATTAAGTCTCTTGATTGAAACATGAGCCGGACGCTTCTTGGCACTGATCTTTGTTTGCCCGCCGACAGGTGAACGATGTGAACAGTCCAGGAATCGACTGGACCAACGAGAATGACCGGCTGCTCGTGTGCCAAGTGTGTATCAAGCTGGCAGACATCAACGGACCGGCCAAAGTCCGGGACCTGCATCTCAAATGGACGGAGGGCATTGTGAATGAGTTTTACGAGCAGGTAACAGACGCGGGGGAATATTCAGTAATATGGATTATATTATAGCTGACCTATTTAAATCTAATCCAGGCGATCAAATCAGTAAACAAAGGTCGACTCGAGTGAAACTGGAAGGGACATAAAAGCATAAATTAAAGCAGTGATGTTCTGCTGCCCCTCACACTCTTTGGTTTCCATGTGTAGGGAGACGAGGAGGCCAGACTGGGGTTACCCATCAGCCCCTTCATGGACCGCTCCTCGCCGCAGCTCGCCAAGCTGCAGGAGTCCTTCATCACCCACATCGTCGGGCCTCTCTGTAACTCGTACGACGCCGCCGGCCTCCTGCCGGGCCACTGGATCAACGAAGGGGGATCGGACGACGAAGACGAGGAGGGGCAGGTGGACACGGACACGGAGGACGAGGAGGAAGATGAGCTAGAAGACGAGCTTGCACCAAGTAAGTCATGGATTCAAAACTCAAAACTAATATTTTTTCATAGTAAGACACAAAATATTTAACATAACGTTAATGGCAAACGTTTGATATAAGAAGTAATAAAGTGTGTGGCTCTTATTTTGAAGGAACATAATCTCTTTAAATGTGGTCACAACCTTACATTTATGTACTTTTCCCTTTCGTTTTGCTGCAGAAAGGCGGAAGAGACACCGCCGGTTGTTCTGCAGCATCATGCAGCACCTGACGGAGAACCACAAGGTGTGGAAGAAGACCATCGAGGAGGAGGAGAAGAGCAAAGAGCCGCCGACGGAGAGCCTGCTCCCGAGTCTGCCCGCCGGCCTCCCCGTCTCCCCGTCCGATGACATCCAGGTCATCCAGGAGGAGGAGGAGGGAGAGGAGCGCCAGTAGCAGCGTGACGAAGGAAAGAGTGGGGGGGGGGGAGAAGGTGAGAGGCAGGACAAGGACACGAGTCCACTCGACCGAGCGTCTGCCGACGTAAACACAGACAAATGCACATAAAAACACACTTTTTCTCCCTCTTTCTTTCACACACACACACATTGAAGCGTTCACTGTGCAGACTGAAGCAGTCACATTGATCTTGGAGAAACAAAAAGGCCTTACTACTGTGAGCGGATCCTTGCTGCAACGGTGGGAGCCCAAACTCCTATGCACTTTCACCCCGTGGAGAGACAAGTGCACCCAGAGGGGGGGGGGGGGGACAGAAAAAAAGAAAAACAAAAAAAGCACCAGAACTGAGGAGGAAAAGGTCCAGAAGAAGAAGAAGGAGAAGGAAGTGGATGGAAACCCGGCTGTGATGCTGCCTTGAATGAAACGAAGAAGCGCTTACACCTTCCTTTAGGTACAGAAACGATTCCCGTCTATTTAAAAAAATGAAAAAGGCCGAGGAGGAAAAAAAGAAAGACGTAATTCATGAAGTGACGCGGATACCCTTTACCAAAGTGAACAGTTCAATGGAAAGACAAGAGACTGACACCCGTTCAGCCTCAATGTCAGGTATATTTTTTTGAATTATATATATATATAAGTATATATGATGATAATAATAATAATAATAATAATATGTGCCTGAGCCTGTTCCGGCACAGAGCCTCGGCTTGTGTAGTTCTCTCTTCTCGCTGGTGACACGAAACACTGTATAAGACTCAGTCGCAGAGACGTTATTGACTGATTATTAGCATTATATCTGCATCATTTTGGATGCTTTTACTCATGTGTACCCACCTGTTTGTCCTCCTCCCTTTTTTTTTTATCCTTCAACTTCCCTTGCTTCATTGTGGTTGTGTGCGTGAATCTGTTTGTTGGAGAGAGAATGAGTCGAGAGAAAGAAGCGAGCACATTTTTAATGATTTCTTTTGTGTGTGTGTGTGAGAATGTCTCTGTGTGTGTGTCCTCTACGTAAATGGTCGGTCGCTGATCTGTGAAAAATGTCCTCTGGTGTTCAACATTCAACTCATATCTTCGTTTTATTGTTTTTCGGGGATCGATTTGAAGTATGTTTTTTTTTAAAGGTTACTCAGGATTCACGGATTTATGTCATGAATATGAAAACTGAGACAATTTTTAAAAAAAGAAGAAGAAGAAGAAGATCTGAGTGGCTGAAATAGTTTCTAAGCATTTAATTCAAGTCCTCTGCGACAGAGGAGCGCACAGTATGTGCCGTCTCTTGGCCATTCGTACACTGTTTGCATAACCTTATCACAACCTCACTGGGGGGGGGCGGGGGGGCTTATCTCGATTGTCCGCAGACAATAAATCTCTCTCCTGCAGCAGCAGCAGCAGCAGCAGCACATGTGTGCTCCGAGGAGAGAGCATGTCTAAAGTGTTTCCGTCAAACCTGTAACTTTGGCCAGTGTGTAAAGAAGGGATCCAGGGTTTCATAATTAAACACAAATAATCTTTATTTTCCTTTCCATTAAGAACTCTTGGCATTCCACTAGAAAAAGATACAAAAAAAGGAAAAAGGGGGGGAAAGGCAGAATTGTCTGTGGCCTTGCCTCCTTCATAAAATCCGAGGTGGAGAGAAATATCTAAAGACACAAAACGACATAAAGGTGTGCACATTTTAATACCAAACAAGTGTTTAGCCGCTGTACAAAAGAGTATGTGCATATAAATATATATTTTTTAAATAATCAAATGGATGCATCGGTTTTCTACATGCAGCTGACATTATTGTACATTTGACATCCTGTCATGAACGTCGTGTTTCCAGAGTTTTTATCGGCTTCTCTTCACAGGCGTGGAACTGTCGGGTTTGGTGTTTTTCTTATTTGGATTCCTCGGCCTCGCCCTGAATCATAACCACTCTCTCTGGCGTTTCCGCCGCCGTCGTCGTCTCGCTCTCTGTCGCTGTCGTGCCGACCCCGACTCGTGCCAAACTTTACCTACAGTACAGTAGATACTAAGGCTGTGCTGTTTGTGCCACACAAAACAGTCCCGATGTTTTCCCACCAGTGGCCGTGTCGGCAGTCAGAGTTGGACCCACAGTTGATCCACATGGACCCGGGCTGCATCGTAAAAAAACCCGACCCGACACGTTCCGGCTCATGGAGTTAGTTGTAAACTTTTTTTTTTTGTTGGCTTGTCACTGTGTCGTCTTTCCCACCACAATGTCCTCTAATGATTGTGCCATAAATACACCTTTACGAAATTTTGTTACCCATATGTAGCATCGATATATGTACGTTTGTCTAATGTAACCATTCGCCCTTATCGGCACCGATGAGAGCGCAACTGATTTTATTTTTTTGTTATTTATAGCTGTCATAAAACACCATCCCTAAAGTATCAGCAGTTCTCCTTTTTTTTTTTTTTTTTTTCTCGGCGTGTGTGTCTGTGTGAACTCACAGTATATTTTATTTAACACTGCTTTGTTTTTCTTTTTTGTCCATTCCACTCAAAATAAACAGAAGAAAAGCAAAGAAGTTCTCGTTCATCGTATGTTATCACCATTTAAAGGCACAGTATGTGGTTTCTGCCGCTGGGATCTTCCTCTTTGTGGGCGGGGTCACGAGCTTTGGCTCACTTCCTGTTGAAGTGACCGATCCTCCAGGGGTGTCAAACTGATTTTAGTTCATTTTTAGGGGTCACATGCGACGCAATTTGATCTCAAGTGGGCCGGACCAGTAAAATAATAGCATAGTAACTTATAAACAAGAAGATCTCCAAATTCTACCCCTTTTTTTTTTTAATTTAGGAAGTATGTGTTTTACAAAATGTATTTCTGAATGAAATTTCTTGAGGAAAAATAATATTATTATGCAAAGGTTTATACATTTATACATGCGTGTAACTAACTGTTATCATAATGGGAAATTAAAACAAATTCAGCCAGATTGGTCCCTTGGGCGGGCAGGTTCAGGCCCGTGGGCCATATGTTTGACACCCCTGGCGTACACCAAATCTTACAAATTTTTTTTTTGTTTGTTTTTGAACTTTTTATTATTGTTCACAAAGTACAATCACAGGCATTAAGTCACGGATACATTACAGGTATACATCCTGTACGCCTTTCAAAGTAAAAGCACTAAAGTAAAAACATTCTGCAAACAGGACGACATCATTCATCAAAAGACAACTGAAATATGGATTTCTGTGGATCTGAAGTGCGTTGGAGAACATTTTTAGCTGAAGTAAGCAAACATATACAATTGTTTTTCAAGTTTTTATTACAGAAACAAACACACATCTTTAAATCTCGCACGATACAACTGTCGAACGAACGAGAACACAATCGCTTGATGATTTCGTACAAACATCTTCGGGGGTTAAAAAAAAATGTGCATTAAGTGGGACCTCGAGTGTAGCTTGTGAACAGAACTTTCCAGAACTGTCACAGCTGTCGGCGAATGAGGCCCAAACACCTTAAATACATGTAGGTTAGGTGTGCGCTACGCCTTTTAAATGTGTCGCTCCAACTATTTAAGTGCATTTTAACATTTTACACGTCTGCTCATGTGTGTCCGTTATAAATCTGATTCTATATGAACGTGTGTCCTCATGTGGCCTAAAAAAAAGTCCCTTCTGAGGACATTCACCCTATGTACACCTTCATGAACATATAGTTTACTCAAAGTATTGATTGGGGACAAAATCGTCGTGTAGACAGTCGTCCTTGGACTCAGACGAGGAGGTGAACGGTCCGCCGTTACCTGGGTTTATTCTTAGAGTGAGGCCCTGCCCCCTAAAATTTAGCTCTACCCCCTCAGGATTGGGCCGAAGCCAAGGTTTCATAATCCTGGTCCTGGGAAACAGCTGCTGTGCATGGTTCAGATTAGTTCCCCCCCCCTCGCTCCAACATACCTCATTCATTCATTCATTCGAATCAGGTGTGTTGAAGCAGAGCTTTGAGGTTCCCTGACACTCAGGAAAGAGACAGGGGTGAGTCTTCAGTCTGCGCTCTCGCCGTTTAGACGCTACTCACGTCACAGACACAGAGCTGAGGTATTTGTTCATGTCAGATTTGGGATGTTTGAGCAGCTCAAGCTGCAGCTGAGACTCCGTGAATCCACAAAAATAGCACCAATATCGGAGTTGCACAAAAAAGGGGGCGGTACTCTGTCCGTGCTGATAAGCACCATTTCGAGAAAACCCAGCGGTCGCGTCGCCAGTTTCTAGGAATCCAACTGAGTCGCCTTCTGAGAGAAAGCTTGTCCATCAAGAGCTCTCTCTGGAGAGGGGAGGGCGGGTCAAAGTCAGTCCAGATGACACGTCCACGTCCCACTCAGTGCTCAGAGCGTTCTTGGAAAAATCTCTCTATTGGTGGAGTCACATCCGTCTGACCCGACGCTGTCCCGAGAAGGCAGGGCTTTGAACCGTCATACGTGTACTTAACTGTCAATCATTGACAACATGTGCTGAAGCCATCGCAGCTGCGCCGAGGTTCATGGACTTTTCCAGTTTCCCTGAGTCACAGGAACTCTCTCACATGTGGAGATCTGCTTCCTGCCGTCACGTCCCCCGCTGCTCCGCCGTGCAAACACGCATGCTTTTCTCAGCAAGAGAATTCGACTAAATAAATCACTCCTACACAGAGACATGCTGCTCACAGGCCCAGTGTCATGGTAAAATTCAAGCTGCAGCGAAAAGCCCGCCGGCCTACCTGTCGAAGGGAGTGTCCCCGGCGTGTGGAACTCTCTGCTGCCTGCGGACGGCGCAGATGGAGTAAGGTTTGGGCTGTAAGGTCATGCCCAGTTTGGGAGCGACTGTGGGAATCGTGCCCGGGGGGAACTGAAGGTGAAACCTCTGCAGCAGCGTGGTGAAAAAGAGGAACATCTCCATCCTGGCCAGCTGTTCGCCTACGCAGTGGCGTCGCCCTGAAAAACAAAAATGTCTTAAAAGTTAGACTCACACGCAGAAAACGACATCTTTTAACTCAAAAGAACTTGAAATTCACACATACGGGGGCTTTTCTGACAGGAAACTGAGGTTTTTGTCGTAAAGTAAATTGCTCACTCCCCTGTTCCAAAGTTGGTGATCCACTGGTGCTTCCATCACCGTGTTTAATGTGTTATTTTGTGACTTTAACCCTTTTACACCAAGGAAGCTGAGAAGTTTCACGTCAAAGCCAACGTGTGGTTACTGCGGTCATTTCACTCGCGCTGTTGCAGGAAGCCGGCGAATCGGCGTCTTTGTCACCAGAGAGGAACAAAGAGTTGGAAAAAAAGGCAATTTTTGGCCCCGTTTTTGGACCAAATGTTATTTTAAATATGTTTTATACTGTTCAAATTTCAAATTTAACACACAACTAATAAAAAAAACAAAAGAATTATAAATAACTGCCAGATACGGGCAAAAGCACTTACTCACAGGACATTTTCTGGCCCTTTTATGGTTAAAAAAGGTGTTAAAAGTGTTAAAATGTTGATTTTCTCTATGAACTTTGGTGTGCGAGAGTGAGAGGTTTACAAAAGTGACACAAACGGTGAGATAACACGGCATTAAGGTAAGATAACTAAGTCTTTTGACTATATTCCCGCTGGTTTCCCTTGGCTTGTGCCTGCCTGTGCCTGCTCAGCATGATCCTCGGCACAACGGTCAGCCGACTGACGTGTAAGCACCTCATTCAACCCTGAACAATCGCTTTAACGGCACTGATTCATTTCACAACAGTGTGTCGAGTTGTCCTCACCGAGGGAGAACGGCAGGAAGGCCTCGCGCCGCACAAAGTTGCCGCTACTGTCCAGAAACCTCTCCGGCAAGAAGACGCCCGGGTCGTTCCAGTACTTCTCGTCGAAGTGCACCGAGTACAGGTTGGTTATCACCATGGTGCCCTTGGGGATCTTGTACCCGTTGACGCTGGCGTCCTGCGAGGTGGCGCGGAAGATGCCGAGCGGGACGATGTTGCAGTAGCGCAGGGTCTCGTGCAGCACGGCCTCCGCGTAGGGCATCCTCTGCTTGTCCTCCAGCGTGGGCGCCCGTCCGTTGGAGAGCACCGCGTCGATCTCTCTGTGCACCCTCTCTGGTTAAAAAAAATGTTTATATACTGTAAGTGGAAATAGTTTGGTTTTTGCAGCCTTAGAATAAAATATTCTTTTATTTGGAGGATGCTCCAAGTCCAACTGACCTTGTATGTTGGGGTACAGGGCCATGTACAGCATCGCCCAGCGCAGCGTGTTCGTCGTGGTCTCCGTGCCGGCAATAATCAGCTCGCCCACCGAGTAGATGAGGTTCTCCTGGGAGAACGAGGAGCTGGGGTCGGCGGCGTTCTGCTCCAGCTCGTCCAGATAGGCGTCGATGTAGTGCCGCGGCACGCGGGGCACCCGGCCCTGCGAGAAGCGCTCGATGGCCTGCAGCAAGAAGTCGTAGACCTCGGCGGCGTTGCGGAACAGCTTCTGATGCTTGCCAAAGGGCAGGTACTCGATCCAGGGGAAGGCGTTGTAGAGCAGGGCCCAGCCGCTCACGGCCAGCTCCACGTTCTCGCTGAACAGCTCGATCATGTGCTGGAAGTTGTGGTCGTCGTACGTGAAGCGCTGACCGAAGATGACCAGGTTGGTGATGTTGGACACGGCGTTGGTCACCAGGTGCTTGGGGTTGAAGGGCCGGCCCTTGTGCTCGTCGATGGCGTCGACGAAGAACATGCACTCCTCCGAGATCTTCCTCTCAAAGTGCCGCTGGCCGCTGCCGAAGTAACGGAAGGAGTTGCACGCCAGTTTGCGATGGTCGATCCAGCCTTTGCCGTATTTGCAGTTGAGAAGGCCTGCGATTGTGTGGAGGAAATAAAATGAAATACACACACGGATTGACATTTTACCGCATCGTTATCACACTTACCACCCATTTTGGTCATCTTCTGAAACAGAGGCAGCGACGGGCGATCGGCAAACACCTCGCTCTGATGGTACAGACACTCTTTCATGCAGTCGTAGCCGTTCAGCACCACGGTCAGGATGCCTCCCAGGTCCAGACTGAAAATCTGACGAGCACACGACGCTGACATGAGCACACAAAGTAACTTATTCTCTCTTTATCCTCCTCTTCCTCACATATACTCGATGAAGACGGAGAGAGATTAGAACGGTAGGACAGTGTTTCTGATTTCCCTCCAAGTACCACCAGAGGAAGCTTGCGTACCACTGGTGGTACACGGACCACAGTTTGTCACAGCTTATACAACAGTCGTATAAAGTCATTTGATTCCATTTTACGACATGAGTTCATATCAGCTGTGGAACTCGTCGTAACTCCGTCGTTATCACACAGACGATGTGTGTCTCTGCTGTTTTACGTCATATTTTAAAATTTCCCTCAACAGATTTAGAGCAGAGGCGTCCAACTGGCGGCCCGTGGGCCACACGTGGCCCGCCCAATCAACTGCATTTAGCCCACCACTTCATATATCACGTGAGACGATAGAATATAGACGTGACTATATGCTGCTCGAGGCTTTTTCGGTGTTTAAATGACAGTTCTCCACGTTGATTTCATTTAAGATCATAATAAGACTCTCTGTTTACTAGATTTGCATCATTCCACGCTAAAAACAAACGCTTTTACTTTGAAATTCTGTGAAATATCACCACGAATATCTTACTTTTACGTGCTACGGAACAGCTGTTCACTAGACTAGACGCCCGTTGGCCCCCCAGGTCATGTGAGATTGACCCCTGGATTAGATTAGATTAGAGCGAGCGTTCACAATGCACTGCATTATTTAAGTTTTGCCGTCTCAAGCTTAAATGAAATCCCCCAGATTCACACAAACCACCAACACACAACTTAAAAGGAAACATACACAAAAGTACATGACTCAGAAATAATACTAGTGTGTAGGACAATGCTTATTGATTGTGTTGCTAGGCAACAGTTAAGTAGGTCCCATTATATGACGACTTCATATCATAATCTGTTGCAGCTTTAAACAAAGAAATAACTGTTACATAAACTGTTGCATAAATGACATTAAACGTGGTTAAGATTGCACTCGATACAATGTATAATGCGCGTGAATGATCTCGCAACTGTAGAGAGAAAAGTGCGCGTGCGTGTGTGTCTGTGTGTGAGGACACTTTTCGGTGCAAACCCACCGTTGTGAGGACACTGTGACACCGTGAGGACATTTAAGGGGGTTTGTTGGTGAAAAGTGAGATGATTAGAAGTTACCTGTCCGTGAACCTCACTCTGCTTCTTGAGGAAGACGTGCGGCTCAGTGGCCAGTGACAGAATGCTGCCTATGACGGGGATAGGAGACGGACCGGGAGGGAATCCCGGGGGTCTCCTCTGCTTGAAGAGCTGGCGGACCAGCAGCAGCGCGAGCGCGGCGACGCACAGGCAGAGGGCGCCGAGCAGAGCCTGCAGCGCGTCAATGGACACCGGCACCAGGGACGGAGGTTTGATGTAGACCATCTTTCCGAGTCTCTCTTTGTCTCTGGTCTTCTCCGGTGAACTTGGTTCTGCTCCGTTAGCGCATTTCTGTTACCTTGCACATTTATATCCCCCCGCCTCTGAAGCTAAGATTGGCCAGAAAAGTCGGAGTTGACTCTCGGTGAACTTTGTTCCGCTGCCGATCAATGGAGGGGATCATATTGGTGCTTTTTGTCTGGTTCGGGTTTTTTCGGTCGCCTTTACCCCCCCCCCCCACCCAAAATAAAATCCTCCTCGGAGGGGGCGGGACATTGCAAAAGTGCAGAAACACACGTCTGCTATTGGCTGTTAAAAAAAAAAAGGACAATAATGTTTCTTTTTTTTATTATTAAAACATGCAAAGTTTTGTTGCTGCAGAGTTGAATGCAGTGCAATGTTAAATCCTGCAGCTACTTTTAAAACAGTGGTCATTCACTCACATCACGTGAACTGTATCAGCTGCAGCTGCAAGGATCACATGCACGTGAAAAAGCTCAAATTGTTGTGTTAAACAAAGCAAAATCAACAGAAACTCAAAAGTCATTCCTAAAACAACACATCTGACTGCTAAATTTCCACTGGATTAAGTCAAAATGTGCACAGACTCTGTTAAACTGTAAATACTTTGTGTTTTGGGAGCAGAATTTGGGATAAAGTCACTAAGCAAGGTAGTTCATTATCTGTACTTCTCAGTGTGTTGGTAAAACTGTGGCACCATTAACTTAGGTGACATAATTCTGGCCCTCAAATGTCATTGTGATTGGTTCTAAAGTGCAGTCGCATGAATATAACCTGTAGCCTTCATACATACAACCTGCAGGAATCCTGCCCACTGCAGCCAGACCAATAAACGACTAATAAAAGATGCAAAAGTTCAAATGTTTATATGTGTTAAAGTTCTGTTTGGAGTTCACAGTGAGCGTCGGAATGGAGAAGAGAGGTCGTTTAAGTGAAGAGAGAGAAAAATAGCAGCGGTTTTCTGAGAGAAAACGCCTTGTTGATGCCACAGGTCAGAGGAGAGCGACCAGACAACCTAGTTTTAATGGTTACAGCAGCAGAAGACCACACTGAGACAGCGATCATAATATAATACAATAATAGGTGTCCTGTGTGCCTAATAAAGTGGCCTGTGAGTGTACATGTAATATAACGTGATGTGATGTATACAGAAGCAGGATAAACTGTTTTTGAATGTGTAAAAGATCACGATAGGAGAGATTTCATAAAGCAAAACATGATGGAATCGACCATTTTCAAGGTTTTGCATGAAACCAACTTATTAAAAATAAGAACATTGAAATTCCAATCCAATCCAATCCAACTTTATTTATAAAGCGCCTTAAAAACAACAGCTGTTGTACACCAGAGATCAATAAAACAAATAAAATATAAAGACATGAGACCCAATAGACCTAAGAACAAACAATAAAACAATAAAATACTGTAAAAAGTATAAAAACAACACAAATAAAAAAAGTCATACAATCAAACTGTTAAAAAGATAAAACCAACGTCTCATACTGGGTCGAAAAGCCAAAGAGTAAAAATGGGTTTTAATGACATAAAATCACAACGTTTTAAATAATAACTATTTAAATAATACAGATATTTTTTGTGCATTAGAGCACAATAAACACATTTTACAGCCACTGCTGACACGTTACACACGTGTGATTGTAATCGACGTCTTGAGCAGCACAAATCGTCCAAATCAATATTACACAAAAACCTCATTTCACTGCAGATTTCATGGTAAAGTAGCGCAGTTTGTTTCCACGTCTCGTTTTTCAGCGAAATCAACTTTGCCCCAGTAAGAGGCTGCAGGTTCTTTTGCCTAACGCGCTACATTTAGATGTCAAAAGTTCAGGTGAAGGTCAGAGGTCAAGGCATGCACCACATTCCAGACTTGCATAGTTGTGGGAGATTTGAGTTTTTTTAGTCTTTGTGAGCCACAAACCAGTGTGTCTCTCATTTTCACTTTTAGCCTCATCACTTTTAACTTTTAAATATTATTTTTTATTCTAAATTTGGCTATTTATGATACAGTTTACTGTACAGAAACGTCAAAGTGAGATTTCACTGCATGATCGAAAATAAACGTACTTCTTTTATTTTTCTGTGCATATGACAAACAGATGATTATAGCGGAGTGGATCTGAAAAATCCATTTATTATTATTTTTGCACAATCCAGGCAAAAAAAGGAATATTTAAACGTGTCAGGAGAAGCCACAGGCTGATACAACGTTACCTCACCTCCTAAACAAAGAAACCGGGGGGGAAAAAAGACAAAACATAAAAATATAAGATAAATTAGAGAAGCTATGGCCTCAAACATGTCAGTAATCTCTGTTTTATTTCAGTTTTCCTGTGGTTTACACCGGTCAATGCAGGTAAGTACTATGTTATCATCACCACCATTACACACACACACACACACACACGTGTAAAAGCACTCTCCACTTCTCTGTGTGATCAGTTCATCATGACTGGCTCCTCATTAGAGATGAAGTTGTTTATCCAGCTGTTCCTTCCTGCTGAGGCAGCTGCTAAGTCCTCTCTCTCCCCCCCCCTCCCCTTTAGTTTCCTCAAATGGCCCTGTGCACACTCTGTGCAGACTGTGTGCAGACTCTGTGCAGACTTTCTCCCAATCACTCAGATTTGTTAGGGCTACCTAATGAGGACATTCTTGCAAATTACTCACGATGCTTCCTGCCAGCTCCCCAGACTCAAAAGCCATTCTGGAAGCATTAAACCAATCTGTCAATTTTAATCAAATGAACATGTTGCATTATCTCGTTAGCGGTTGGTTTAATCAAAACACCAGCAACACCGGAGTGTCTGCAGGCCGTGTATGTTAGGACATGGATTCAGAAGAAACAGAAGAGTTAAATACAGACATGGTAACCAGTGCTTGAACCACCCTAAACTGTTTATCTGGCATCAAAAAGAATCTTGTCTCTCTGGAGAGCATACGGTTGTATATG
The DNA here is from genome assembly GCF_958295425.1 of Solea solea. Classification (NCBI taxonomy): domain Eukaryota; kingdom Metazoa; phylum Chordata; class Actinopteri; order Pleuronectiformes; family Soleidae; genus Solea; species Solea solea. Next base: position 2,538,837 of record NC_081138.1, read on the forward strand.
TACTATAAAATATCATATATATATATATATATATATATATATCTCCTATATTACCTCTTTCTATGTGAACATACAGGACACAGATCATGCACAGTCAATACCAGATGTCTAGACCCCATGGTTCTCAAACTGTGGCGCGTGTACCACCACTGGTACGCGAGCTTCCTCTTGTGGCCCTTGGAGGAAAAACAGAAATGCTAAAATACACTATTCTAGAGCATTCGCAGACGTGGAATACAATAAGTATGCTGTCACTGAACTAGTGATGTTGCGCTGGTTTGTTTCTACAGTGGCCCAGAGTGGACAAACAAAACAAAGACTCTGTCGAGACTGCTGCATTTTACCATTTTATTCAGGCCTGGGACCAAAATTAAGAAAGAGTGGTTAAATTATAACATTAGAAGACGGAGTCAAAGTTGAATAATGAGACTACATTAAGCCAATGGTACATGTTATTTCTCCACCATGACTTAAGCTGATTCAGGAGTTCCCCAGATTCCCCAATAAAATACACAGTTTTTACTCCAAATGGACAACAAGATACTTCTAAGACTGTCCAGTGTGTTAAATAAACCTTGATAAATACTGGGCAGACGTCCTCTTCGTCCGTCTTCCTTCTGACATCAATCAATAAATCATTCATTATTTAGTGTGTCCAACATTCATTTTCCCATTTCTCTCTCTCTCTCTTAAAATTACATTTTAAGTTCCCTTTTTATTTCCTAATTTACACACATAGAGTTTTATTTTGAAACACACACTATGTCCTGTTTCAGGTGTCTTCACTTCCTGCCGCCTCCTTGATGACCTGCACCTGCCCTAACGTGTCACACCTGTTTCTCATTGTCGTCTTTGTTTTTCCAGGTCAGTGTTCAGTGTGATCATGTTGCTTTAGTGTCACTGGTTAATTCTTGAGATTATAAACTCTCTACGATGCCAGACCCTTCTCTCAATGGAGTAGTTACCAACATATGGATGGTATAGGAAAAAGAATCACAGGATGCAGTGCGTTGTCGTGCTGCCAACCTCTATCCTGGGTTAAATGTATTTTGTCGTGATGAGTGTATGGGATGTAATGCAGTTACTGTGCTTGAGCAGCATTCGTCTTTAGACATTATTAGGCCTCTTTAAGAGTCTTCTTCCGGCCGTCCTATACTAAAGGTCCTTTAGTAAAGGACATGTGCAGCATATTTGTTTCTCTTGACTACTGTGGTTCCTACAGTGAATTATTAACCATGTGAATAAGTAGAGGTATCAAGTGCATGTGGATTATTGAATTAGTGACCCTCCATAATGATGTCCAGAACCTGGTTTTCCAACAGCGTAACGACAGTGAAGAAGTGGAGGACAAGTCCTGTAATCCCTCTGCAACTACAGCGGCCAGGTGTGTAAATGTTAGGTCAGGTTTGCTTCCGCCCAACTAATGGAAGCGGAGTCTGAATATCCACGTAATCTTCTGTTTGAAAATGACCGTCATTCTCAGACTAAAAGGTCAAAAGTGTTGTGGAGGACTGGTCATTTCGGTTTTTAAATAATTACAAATAAATATCCGTGAATAATCTCAATTCTTGATTATTTCACTTTCAGATTATTAAATCATGGGATCATTTTAGCCGGGAATCACCTTTTATAAGTGACTAGTTTGGGAATTGTTTTGTGGTCTTTTGTTCTAGCTGGTTTACAGGAAGTACACCAAATTATTTCCAATAAACAAATACAAAACACATAAAAAATGAATAAGGGCATTAAATACAATGAAATAAGGTGATTACAGTAAAAAAAGTACAATAGTACATTTAACTTAATAAATAAACATGATGTAAATTAGCACACGTACAAATAAAGCCAAACAAAATTGACTAGCACTAGCAAGTAGTTCTGAACAGGTCCTTGCTCCACCCCGCACATGTTGGGGTGCGGACCAATCCCTAGAGACCAGGACCTTTGTCTCACGTACGAAGTTTCGAGCAGATCGGTCGACGTAAAATAAAGTTACAGGGCACTTCCTGTTTAAAATAGCGGACTTCCTGTTGGGAAGTCATTACCTACTTGCAGACGTTTTCAGGGCGAGTCTGTGGTTTCACATACGAAGTTTTAGGTGTTAGAGCAGCACAAAGTACAGTAAAATATCTTGTTTTCTGCCTCCTACAAAATACAAAGTTGAATATTTTCATATGGGCGTCTTTGGGGGCGGAGCAACAACTGCGACGTGTGAGTAATCGTGACGGACCGGGTCTCACGTACGACGTCGGTCAACATATGATAAAGTGACGTGGCACTTCCTGTTTAAAATGGTGGACTTCCTGTTGGGTCAAGGCCATGATGATAAATATGTCACAGTTCACTTCCTGTTTCAGAGGTTTGACTTCCTGTTCGAGGCCATTACTGTGGTTTCACATATGAAGCAGCATAAAATACGTCAAGTTATCACAGTTTGTGCTTTTTCACAAAAATCCAATTTTTCATGGCAACACTGTTTAACTTTATTCAACATGAATCCGATTTGGAGTTGGATACAATAATCCCTGTAAAGGTTACACATGGAATTGTAAAGAAACTAGTTTTCTGTCACCACTAGAAGGCGCCCTTTCGCCAAACCACTCTCTGATGAGCGCGTGGACCCTAATTCATGAAACAAAAGAAAAAGGGGACAACTAAGTTAGATTAAAGAAGAATAAATATAGACATGGAGGCACTGGAGTGTCTGCTGGGACTGTGACAGAAGGACTCGGCTGAGACTTGTCACTGACGAGCCCTGCAGTGAGAATCACGCTGCCCTCTCTGTCATCAATGCTCTCCTGTGTTGTAATTAATTTTCCAGACCAATTCATGCCTAACATTTGGGGAGACGTGAGCTAATTGCATTCTTGACAATGCACTCTTTCCCCCGTGGATTTCATTTCCCTGCATCTAATCACGTCCCTGGTCAGAGCAGGCGCTGGTGATCTGCTCCCAAAGTCCCAAACTTTGAGAATATTTACTTTTATCATCAAGTGCATTTCAAGTGCTTCGTTATGATGGAAGAGACTTAAAAAATGTCCTTTCTTGAACTATAGCAGGTGATGAACCCTCAAATAAATGCATGGTTTCTTAAATTAGACCAAGACAATAAACATTATTCATTGTGTGTCTGGAATCTCCTAAATCCTCAGGTCTTAATGCAGTTTCCCTGCAGTGGACTCATTTAGTGCCTGGTGCAGGAGCTGCTGGTCTGCGCAACAGTACTAAAAGGCTCATCTACTCTAATGAGTTTCCTTGTGACGCAAAAAAAAAAAAAGAAAGAAAGAAGCAGGAGGCAGGATGCTTTATGATGCATCATCCAATATTGTTACATAAGGGGAATTAGAAGATGGCCAGAGACCAACGGCTACGTTATTAGCTCAGAGAAAATGGATGAAAGCGTTGGGAGGCTTCAGTCCATTCATGGAGAAGTCACAGGGATTTCATTTACATATAGAAGTGTATTTATTTCCAACAACAATTCATAAAAAAGGAGGAGAATCAAACGATTGATGATTGAGAGAGGAACATGATGACAGTGGGTTGTAGTCGTGTCATTGGCTGATTACTTATTTGCAAAAAACAGACAGTCAAAGTCATGAAAGAGTCTGGACTGCAGGGTTTTTAATAATAATTTTAATAATTTTTGTATAAAACTTCAAACTAATCCGGCAGTCGGATTGAATAAGACAAATTACTCAAAAATGTACAATTTAAGCTCACAAAAACAAACAATACACAGAAAAAAATTACAAATAAGGAGAAACAGAACAAGCTGTGTCGCAGTTAGTGATGACTAATATACAATATGTGATAATTAAGAGACAAAAAGTCATGTAAATTGTATTGCACATGGATTTTTAAAGAATTAAAAGAGACAATTTGCACATTGACGTCATTTTATTGCACCTAGAGTTGCTCGTTGCAGAGTTTCACAAAGTTTCACACAGATGAGTTATGTCCTTATTCTCTAATATGAGATCTCCCAAAAAGCCACTCAGACAGGATGTGAGTAAGATGTTGAGACAAAATCCGCAGACTGACTCAGAAAACCTGGCAGCTTTTTTTGTGAATTGATTAAAATGACAATCTCTTTTTTTTTCAGGACTCGTGATTGGCTCGCACGTTTGAGGTAAAACGTCCGCCCGGCCAATCGACTGTGATCAAGTGTCCACTCGGTGAACACAGGAACCCACGGGGGAACGTCTATAAAACCCTGTGCTGTGGGAGTGTTCAGCAGATACGCTGAGTCTCCTCATTCCAGTCTTCATCATTAGAAGATTTACTATCTCACAGTGAGTATGAATGAACCAATGCTTCTTTAGATCTATCACCATTCATTCATTCATTCATTCATTCATATGTCACTGTTAGAAATATCAGATAGGATGCTCAGCTGTGTGAAGAAGTAAGGTAACTCTGCACTGTCCTGCTTCTGCTGCTATTTTTTACATATATTCTCTTTAAATGCTTCATAAATACGTCCTTTTCGAGGGTGAAGTTAATTTAACTAATGGACAGAGCTGCTGCTGTAGCTTCCAATGTCAGTATATCACAGATAGTGCTTGTTGTTTGGAAACAGGGAGAGAGGGAGAGAAACAATTGCACTTTCATTAAATGTAATATTCTTGTGTGTGTTTCCACAGGGAATGATGATAACGCTCAAACTGTGGACTCTGCTTGTTGCCTGTGTGCTGATCGTTTGTCAGGTGTACGTGTCGCACGCTGCTCCGTCCAGGTGAGGCTTCCTGAAAAAACTGCTGTCTTTTTCATTTCATTTCATTTGTGGTCATTTTTTAAGACGTGAGGGCAACTGAGAGCATAATCATTTGAAAACCAAACTTAAGATGTAGCTCTTTACCATGACCATTTAACTGAAACTTTAATGGAAACATTTTGTCTCTTCTACACTTCAGTCTGCTTAAAACGGAAATAGATTCAGCCTAATTTTAGTATTCATCATTTAGTTACAACTTTCTGACTCTTAATCAAACCTTTTCTTATATTTGAGTCCATTTTAACTCATCAATATTTTATTAGCTTAACTTATTTGCTGTTTTACTATTAGTTAAGTGATTTTAGTCTCCATATCGACTATCGACGTTCCCTTTCTTCCACATTTCCATTTCTTATGCTCTACATTTTTTCTATACTGTACTTTTACGTGTTCGTAGGAATGGTAGTTGTCTCTTTGTCTCTGTTTTGTTCTGCGAAGACGTTTGACTAAAGTCTGATTGATGGATTGATTGATTGATTGGTTGATTTTGAACATAACTGTGTGGGTTTTTAGAAGTAACAAGGGGTCCATGTCAGATGGAGTCACACTGTCAGACGACGACGCACAGCGGTTACTCAGAGCGATCAAAGAGTTCATGCAGATAGCCTCAGACGAGCAGGACCACCAAACAGCTGACGGCAACAGGTACGACCTATCTATCTATCTATCTATCTATCTATCTATCTATCAATTGATGTATCTATCGATTTATCGATCTATCGATCTATCTATCGATCTAACACAATTTTGTTTATAAGCCCGACAGCTCCAACCGTGGTATTTGTTAATTATCAAGGTATATAGTAAAGTTTGTGTAAATCTCTGTCACCCATCCATTCATCCATTCATTTACTCATTCATTCATTCATTACTAAACTGTGTAAATAGAGTTTCCATGGTCAGAAAACACAGAGAACATGCACGCTAATGTTGTGACAGTCATGAAACATCCTCATACGCCTGTTGGATGTGTTGGCATGCTGTTGAAAGTGAGTAAAGTCACAGTCGTCTGGTGGAAAGCATGACACCGTGCACGTCGTAACCATCCGTGTGCACCTGCATGCGACGGCCACAGTGTAAGCCTGTCTGTGCATGTTTGTCTCTGTCTCTAACAGCCTGGATAGAGCCATGTCTAAGCGTTGCACCAGCTTGAGCACGTGCGTGCTGGGCAAACTCTCCCAGGACATTTACAAGCTGCAGGCCTATCCCCGCACCGACGTGGGAGCAGGGACCCCGGGCAAGAAGAGAAGTCTATCCCAACAATACGAGAACTTCGGCAGCTCGTACAATTGAAAACGCAGTTTGTCCCGGGTTGACTCGCGCTTGCTCGTCCAGCCATGTCCACGCTGGTGTGATGTGAATCCTCGTTGTCAGACTAACTCACCAACACTTTCATCATCTTATTTTGACCATTTTCCATTAGATTTTGACAGAGAGAATTTAAATCTTAGCATTAGCGACAACGTTTTTGTTTTGCATTTCCGTACAATAAAAAAAAAACAACAAGAACGACTCAAAACCTCGCTTATGTTTTCTTTTTAAAACATGGAACCTGCTTTACTGTAAATACTGAGATCATACCTCACTCATAGAATAAGAAAATGAAGAAAAGGGTAAGCATGGCTGTCTTTAACACACACACAATGTCTAGAGTAGGGCTGTCATCTGCAATTCTTATATCTGTTTGAACTTGCAGGGGGACGTTTAAACTCCATCCATCCATCTTGTACTGCTTTATCCTCCACATGAGGGTCACAGGGTCGCTGACATAGGGCAGTAGGCGGGGTCACAGGGACACATAGAGGCAAACAATCTTCCACTCACACTCTCACACCTACGGTCAATTTAGAGAGTCCTATTGACCTAAATCTGCGTGTTTTTAAAACTCTTTCCTTACAAATTCAATCACACCGTCTGAAGTAATGACCACATGGGCCAACAGAGGGGGCACATACTCTAATATCACTAAAGTGACAGCCCTATTCTAGAGACTGGAACAAACGTGCATAATGCCATGTACACATGATGTGATCCCGAATGTCATAACAAACTTCTCCCCAACTTTCCCCATTCTCATAAGCAACGCGACAGTACAGAAGCGGGCATGTAACACGGCCACCTGTGTGACCCATCGCTTGGCGGACCTGCTGAGTCGGTCAGGAGGGCTGGGGTACAGCAACTATGTGCCCACCAACGTGGGGGCCCAGGCGTTCGGCAGACGGAAGCGACGCGGCCCTGTGTGAGCACAACGGTCGATCCATGGTACGTTAACAAACTCATAATAACTTATGATTTAACACAAGTAGAAACACATAAAAATGGTGTTTTCTGTATTTAACAAATATTTTTTTTCATATATATATATATTTATAGTTATTTCATAATGGTAGATAATAAACATGGTTGGAGTTCTTTCTTGTGTCGTGCAACAATGACAAGGGGACACAAATGTCATATGAACTGTTTTTAATTAAAGGCAAACCTTTTTTTATCATCTTTATTTTCTTTTAAATTCAGGCAAACATGTTTTTACTCAGTAACTGATGTGATTTAAAACATAGTAAAATACAGTACTGAATATCTTGTCAACTAACAAAGGTTAAATAATGTGATATATCTAATGGGGCCCCTCAATTATGTTATTAGTATCCTTAACATTCTTCTTATTATTATTATTCTTATTGTTGTTGTTATTATTAGCCAAATATTATAACTTAATATTTTTTCTTCTGCACAACCTTTGACCACGGTTGATTTATGTGTACATTAAGCTTAAGTAAGCATTTTTTGACTAGTAACTGTTTTACTCTACACAGTGAAAATATGACATGAAGCCAAATAACCCAGAACATATAATATAATCTATATATCTGTATATAATCTACAGTGTAATGTTACAGTGTTAAATAATAGTTGTGTTGTCTGTCTTGTCTCGGTCTCTGTAGGACTAAAGAGTTCCTCCTTTGAGAGACAAAACTGTGTCATCATCAGCCTTCAAACTCCTCCCAAAAAAATCTTCCTCACAAACGTGGACTCGCTTTGAAAAGAACAAACCAGTCGCCCACACTAACATCTAGTCTTGTGTCTTTGTTGTCATGCAAAGGTAACTGGGATTATACTGTATTTTCTTCTGCTCGGAGAGAAGAGACTTCTCTCTTTCTTTTCCTGTGACAGACTCGCTGCTGTACATTTGCACGACTGGCTAAACTTTTCCACAGCTGTGGCTGTCGTGGGCCTCGATGTTTTCATGTGACATTTTCATGATGGCAAATGTAGTAAACACTCGTGAGTTGCAGGAATAAATTGTATTTTAGCTACACGGAGCTGTCTTTATTTTATCTTTGCTTGACTGGGTTTTAATTTGTTTTGAAAAAGAAGGTATCCTTTAAAAATGAAATAAAACAAATGTTCACTTTTCATATTCAGTGACATATTCAATACACATACATACGTGGATTATCTTTAAACCTGATTAAATACTAACTTAAATACAAACAAACATGTTAATCAGTTGTAAAGTAGTATTTTATGCTCATTTGCTTTTGCACACATTTCGATTACTGTATATCTTGCCACAGTTGTCTCATTACGCCCTCTAGTGGTTACAATAAGATATTGCTTTTTCATTGAATCAGGAGCTCCATTCAAAAACTTGGTTTCTCGTTGATTCTATCTTAAATAGATTTTTGTTTTGGTTGAAATTCTTAAACTAACTTTATTACTAAACTTAACGTAGACGTACCTTAAACTTGCATTTAGAGGTGGAAATGATGCTTAAAAGCTATTTATTTAATTAAAAAAGTCAAAAAGTGTCACACAATTTTATCCATGTATGCAGTTTCGGCCAATGTTACTGTTTTTCACACTTACACTAACAGTAAAACATTTTGAAATGGAACGATATACAGTTCACAACAAAAAACAAACAGAAACACTTAATTATAATTTGATGACGAGTGGCGGGCCGATTGAAATTGATTGATGGGGGCCTCATGTGGCCTGTGGGCCTTAAGTTTGAGACCTCTGGTCTGTGTACTCCCACCCCCAATAAACAAAAAATAATAATAAAATTGTACAATCTGGATCCAGATGAATACGAAAACCCAATTATATATTTCATAAATGTTGTATATCTATATATAAAACATTATACATGATGTTATCTTCATTTTATTATGGATCAAATAGGTTTTGCGGCTCCAGATTTCATTTATTTGGGTGAAGAGGGGACAAAAATGGCTCTTTTGATACTAAAGGTTGTCGACCCCTGACCTAACTTAACCTGAGCCCTCACTGAGTTAGGTGTAACAGACATAGTTGAAGGGGAAAACTGATTTACAACATTAAATTATGTTAAAAAATAAAATAAATCTGAGTCCAACCACATAGCAGTATTTTATTTTGCTGTCTTCTTCACTCCGACTTCACTGTGTGAGTTCATTTGTCTTGATTCTGTGTTTAAAACCCGCGCTATGAATCAGAACAGTGGCTAAATTGGTGGAATAGCCCTTTAACAGCTGGTGGAAGAGTGGGCGTCAACCACGTCGTCAGGAAAAGATGACGGTGGGCGTGGCTTCAGCTCCTCAGGTGCAGCACGAGCTCCAATCAGCGAAAATTAGGTCAACTTACGTTGACGGCAACGCGCGGAAGACTTTAAACAAACAAATAAACAGACATAAAAAACTAACTAACAGGTAAAAGAAAGTTGTAAATATGAACGTAGGAAATCCAGGAGACGACAAATGACCGCCGAATGGCGCGCTTTTGGGCTAATTATGTCAGAACTTTGACTAGCATGTGTCGTCAGTTAAGGACTAACTGCGTCATTGAAGTCAGACGTGGAAGAAAGTGGGTTTTAAACCAACAACTCAACCAACCAACGTGTCAAGGAGGAAAGATTCAGCGAAAAGTAAGTCACTTCAAATTAGAAACGCCATTTTTTTTGTTCTAAATGTGTGTTCTAAATGTAAACCTTTGCAAAAGCAATTGTCACGTGACTATTTTGCCAACTCATTCCACCAATACAGTAAAATTCATTAGTTTTTGTTGTCGCGTTGGTAAATTTGTTTGGTTGTTGTGAATTCTTTCATGAAAAGGTTGTAGAACATATATTATATGTGCAATCAATAAGGCCTTAGGAAATGAAATGAAATGAAATGAAAATGAACTCAGTTTTAATGTTAGTTCAGATTATTTGAGCTAAGTGTGTCTCAGTATTCGAATTTGAATTCAATCTTATATTAAATTTGATTAAATTCAAGTTGGTTTATTGACATTGAACAAAATGATGAAGTATTTCACTGTTACATTTTGCACAGCAACAATTACCACACACTTTTTGCTATCTATATTGTGTGTGAATGTATCCCATATATACAGTTATTCATAATCTTTTTTTTACAAAGAGTTCCAAAGAGTTTTAAACTCCTCTATATCCATGCTTTGTCTGGTTTATGTTCAGAACAAAGAATATCCCCACAAACCATTTCTCACAGATTTAGATACTCACCCCCCTCGAGTATTGTCACTGTTTCTCTAGAGTTCCTGTCTAACAGACCCTGATCTTCCCTCACTGATACGCTTGTTATACCAATCGTTTGACTCGTCCACAGAGAGAATTTGCTTTTCTTGACACTTGGAATATCAGCAACAAGGGGTAATTAGTGCTGCTGCCTAAATTTCAGCATTTGCCTAATTTGTTTCCGATGTTTGGGATGTTGATTATATTTATTTGAGATGGCCTTCATCACATTAAGGTTGGTGTACTGTACCGTGGGCATTGTTTATTGTTTACATTGTTTATGTTATGTGAAGGCCACTGTATTTCTCGGTTTGTTGCGCTGTGCAGTTTTACCATGAGATGACACCAATTTTACACCCTAGACCTTTACAAGTGTTTATAGAGCACATGCTGTTTTCAAACAAACTGGACACATTTCCAATGCTGGACAGTATACTTAACTGTGAGATCCACTGTATAGGTCTGGTATCTCTTTACAGATGTCCCATGTCCCCATTGGATGTACAGATGGCTACTGTGGGTAGTTTTTGTTGTATTTGCTGATTTTCATCTTGTATATTAATGTACACTGCAGTAAACTCCAGTCATCCAGAAAAGGCAGGAAATGTGACTTGAAGTTTGGCCTTCATTAGTCAAGGTTTATCTGCCCCAGTGTTAAATCACTGACTGACTGTATTTTTACTATATTATTTATTTAAAGGTAAAGTGTATACAATTTACGAAGATTCAGCTGCTGAATGTCCCTCACCTTACTCTTCCCTTTCAAATCTGTTGGCGATGTAGCCTTCAGTTAGCATCACAACTCAAAAGATGTTTAGTTTGTCCATTGTGGGCTATTGTAAAAACATGGTGGTCCTCTGTAGAGCTTACCCAGCTCCTTTCAACAATATGTAAAATCAGATGACAGTAAACTTGCAGTAAATTTAAGTAGAATAATTTTATTTTTGTTTTGTGCCAGAAAAAAATCATTTAAACAAATTTACAAACTGGACCTTTACATTGAGAAATACCCTAAAACAACATTTTCTCCTTGTCTTCTAATCTGGAGAATCATATCAGTCTGGACATTGGTTTGATGAAAGTACATCAAATCGCTAAGGTTGGTATTAAATAATCTGTCCAGCTCCCAATGCTATATTTTGCATGCACTCAAATAGAAGATGTAAATGTGATTCAAACTTGAAAGTGGTTATGACGGATGTTCTGAAGAGGGGTGTTTGCGACTCCGTCCCACGAGTGTTGACCGAGGAGATTGGTGCTACAGTGCTCTCGGATGTGAGTAGCCATGTGCAAACTCCCAAACACAGCTAATGAAGGAGTTAGAGTTCGTTTAGAGTCTCAGAGGAACTCTTTGAGATGCCGACACTCTTGAGTGTCTGGGGATGAGCGTCTGTCACTTTTGTCTCATCACCATCTGGAGGAGACACTGGGAGTCAGTTGGAGTTACATTGTCTTAATTTTCTTGCTAAATAAAAGATTGCAGACATTATCTGTGTGCCAGCTGGCCGCGAGATAAACACATTTTTGTACATATGGGACAATAATGACCTTTTATTTTCCAGTGTGGGTTGGGAAGGCAACATAATGTCCGTTGGTGTGTAGACCTGCTGAGGCAGGAGATTTCTGTGGAAATGAGAAGCAGCTGTGTATGTTGTTTGTTTCAGATCCTGACCTTTGCTTATCTTATGATTTGACTTTATACTGTATCTCCAAAATATTGTCTTCCAGTGCAATTTATGGACTTGTGTAGTTTAGTCTAGGATCCTTAGTTTTATGTCATGATAACTCAGATTTTTTTTTTTTTTGTCAATTGTCTACATACAGGACTTCTGCACTAGTTATCACTTTAGCATGAGCTGAATTTTAAGGACTTTTCGCTTCAAATGAGGATGGAACAGTTGTCTGCGTTAACAAAGTCGTTGTCGTAGTTACGTCTACGTCCATATGATGCATTCGGAGATGTCCTGAGCTTTGCTACACGAGCATAGCATACAGTAGTTTACACAATGTGGTTTTCTTTTCGACAACGTGAACGTTGTTGCCAAAACTCACGGGGAACGCAAAACATTTCCACGCCAGTGATTTCAGAGAATTGGGAGGGGGTTCGAGTTTGGTCAAAAACAACAGTTGCCATGGTTACTATTAGTTGGCAGCACCTTCAGATTATCTGGAGGAGGTAACGTGTAGTCTGGCAAGCCTGCAGGACGTCACGCTTGGGGCGTGGTTCAATCCTTGTTTCCACCTTTTGCTTTTGAAGGTTGAGATCGTGATGTCACTGGAAGTGCTCAGTGGTGATACAGTAGTGAGGATGTGGATAACTTTTCAGTTTCTTCATTCAGATTTATTCTGCCTGTCCAGGGATTATACCAGAGACCGACTGGTTTCTTCCTAGAACATTAAGCTTAACCATATTAAATATTGCCGTAGATGTGCAATTTCTTTCCATGTGTTGTCCACTAAGCATTTCTGCATTACTAACTGAATTTGAATCGGTGCAGTGCAGTCATGTTGTCCGGCAATACAAGAAAAGAACGTTGTCGTTATACTGAGAAACACAGAGCTTAATTAGCATTGTGTGAGTTTATTTGACAATTATTTGACAACTTATTTAAATTTAAGTGACATTTGAAGTTGCAAGTACAGTTTTAAAGCACCACTAATGATTTGCCTTCCCACTTAATGCATAGAGGGTTTCCCTCATCATGGCTTTAATACACATTCCTGTACATTGACTGAATACTTTGCAGATATAAAAGCAGGCACTGCAATGCCACCATGTGGCAAGTATTGTGTGGTCTTTCTATGAAGGGACTGCATGTGCATGTGGTCTTTATAGTGTTCAGGAAATGATTATAGAGTCATATTTGCCCTTTACCGGTATTTCAATCGGTAAAAGAGGATGAGAGGTCTATAATGTTTAAAATATGTCATACACCAATGAAACGTAGTGATTTTGAAGCAAAGATGTCCTCTCAGTCACAAAGTAGAAGACCAATTTACTTTTTGGCAACTGAAATACTGCATGTTACTGTATGCACGATCCCTTTACAGGTATTTCAATAGGTAAAAGGGGATGAGAGGCCTATGATGTTTAAAATATGGCACAAAAATATCCCCTCAGCCTCAAGTTAGGAGCCAAAATCACTTTTCAGCAACTGACATACTGCATGTTACTGTTTGCACAAGCCGAAAACAGGTATATGGGGTTAGTGAGCTATTTTGAAATATTATATATTAATAATTAAGAAAAAGAAAATGTCATAGCCCAAATTTGATGAAAAATATCTCTTCAGCCACAAGGTAGAAACACAAATCTATGATTAAATAATATAAATCTATTATTTTATCTAAGCTTGGTTTGTTCTAATTGTTATCTGTTCCCAATAATGTCTTTTTAACATTTGGTCACAGACCAAAAAGCATTGCCAGGTCCAAATAGACACTCTGTCTCATTTTTTAAATAATACAGCACTTTCATTACTATATTCATAATGTGCTACTGTGTGAACACTGCTGCTGGGTTTAATCTGTAATGTCAGGGCCTAATTTGGCTTCCTACAATGTCTGTGGTAATGAAACTTTTGAATGTGATCTAGATCCTTCAGTTGGATTCCAAGATGAACTTTGCATAACATTAAATTGAAAGAGAAAGATAACCCCGTGGCTTTTAATTGTGCAATGTATGAATGAGGACTTTTTTTCACCCCAATATCAAAGAGAAGAAAGGAATTTGAATTTCCAAGATGTTCTGACATTCATAATAACCCATAATACCATTATTTTTCTTTCGTTCCTTGTCTCCATGTTTCCTTTGTCCGAACAATCAATGCAAAACCAACCAGAAAATTAAATTAAATCATAAATCCTTCAAATAAAACAGGCAGCAATATTGAATCACTAAATTCTGAATAGGCTTATTTTGTGTGGTGATGGTCACCAGACTTCCAGGTCAGGTTTACAGCCACCAGTCTTTTATAAGAATCAAGTACAACACAGCAGAGTTGTTCCTCTCGAGTTCCTTGTTTACGTCTTTGTGTGTTGAGCCCTTGACATGAAAGCTGATCGTGTTTATTTCATAAGGCTTTTTTTCCCCCCACTTTAAAACACCTCAAATTTAACCAGTGTAATGTCTGCTCTGATCCTCAAGATGGCAGCAAAAACCCACAGATTGCTGCTCCCAAATCCATCAATTTTCTATTAATGAAGTATATTAAAAACTATTAGCTGTTTTCATTTTCTACTGTGCCAATTTATACAGTGCATTAATTCAGAGGCCTCCTCCTTTTTCGGCTGCAAATCCTTCTAATTAAATAAATAATTTCAATAAGAGAACGTTTATTGAGTGACTGTAAGTGTGGTGGTAACTAAATCAGTTTGCGTCTGAGACGATGATATTCAATGATATTAAAAGGTCCATGGTAAATATCTTGAAAGACTAAATTGCAGAATATTGGTTCATCCTAAATGATGAAAACTTATTCGCCAGTGCTTATTTGCAGTAGGGTTATGAGTATTGTTAACCCTTTATATACTTGGCAGCTGCATCAGAACAGCAGCAAACAGTCATGTTAGTTTTGGATAGATGCAGCAGTGCATTGGAAAAACAAGATCTGTGGATGCCGTCACAAGCTTATGATTTATCACAGAGCGATCGGTCATTTAAGTCAATACTCGGGCGTATTTACAGTTAGACTTGGATATTAGTTAAAACAACATTAAACAGACTTTGTAAGGCTCGTGTTGTGCTTTGTCAAAGATTTGCCCTCTCTCTCTCTCCTTCCCTCCCTCCCTCTCTCTCCCTCTCTCCTCTCTCTCTGAAGGGCCCCTTTGTAGGCGTACGATTGCCCTGTGTGCACTCTGAAATGTAAAGCAGGCCTTCTCTTCAGATATGCATGCCGTCGCCGCGGTCTGATTAATTGTAAATGACTGAGTGGTTTATAAAATACTGTGTTTGATAACGACGCCGATCTGATTCCTCTTACAGGAGAAACACTCTCACAACATGCAGTCCTAATTGTTAGACTTCTCATTAGCGCGGTGTCACGGGACCTCGCCAGATAATCAAATACTGTAGCTGTGATACTGTTGCGGCGTTCATCTCGTCTTAGACTGTCCTCTGATCGTGCATGCAAATACAGAAGCTTCAGTCATGATCTTACAGCATGACTGACTGCGACTGCTCTCAGCTGATATTCAGGTATTCGACGTTTGCATACATTGAAAATTACGTGGAGAGTTTTAATGGCTCTGAGACATTTGAACAAATAAAAGACAAAGAAGAAATTCAATGAGACTCAAAAAAACACACAGTAAATACATTGATTCATTTACATTATGGCTGTGCATCTCCACTTAAATCTCAAAATTAATTTGATGTATTTTCTGTATTAAAACACATGAACTTTAATGTGCTGCAAGCAACTGGAAAATTAACTATTATGTGGCTAATCGATGACATCACTGCAGAGTTCTAATATCTACAGATTTTATGACTAAAATAGTTTGACTTCTTTACTTTTACATTTATCATATTTTTAAATCAGGTTATCATAGACTAAGAATACACAAAATAAACTTCTTATCGCTCTTTTAGTTGCACTGCTACAGTGCTGGGTCTGAAGTGTAATAACAGATCTTTGGATAAAGTTTCTGACCCTATCATAACCGTACTTGAACATTTTTATCATATGCAGGTATTAACCCATTCACTTTCAAACACATTGAAGACAATACAGACAAATAAAGTGGAAGTAATTTGCAGGCGTGTTCCAGCAGTTTAAAACTTTAAAATTGTTCTAAAAATAACCCTGGATATTATGGCCAAAAATGCTATTGCGGTAATTGACTTTAAAATTAGTCTATATCTATAATTACCATGATAAATGTCAGATAATTAAAGATGGATATTTTGCCTTTTAGTGAAAAGAAAAAATAGAGTCAGGCCAAGTAGAAAGTAGTGTTTTTTTTTCTCGCTTTGACTACTTAGTGTTTACTGAGCGAATGCAGCAAGAAAATAAAATGCTGGGCCAAAATGAACAGAGCCTGTCAAAACAGGACACAGCACAAATGTGAGCCTTTGAATGAAACTGAAAAAATATCTTTTCAAAAGCCTAGATTGCATATAACGCTGATAAACAAACATCCAGTGCTTTTTTTTTTTTTTTTTAAGGTAAATTGGCAACTACTGCTTTTATCTTTTCCTGATCATCAAGCTAGTAAAATCCTCACAATTCTGCAGGAGAAAACATTTTTAAAATAGTTTTTAATAAAATAGCTATAAATCAAAACCAATTTTCCTCCCATCCTCTAAGTGATATTGAAGAACATGATATTGTGATATAACTTGTTTATAAGTGATTGCCCAGCCTTACAACCATGCACGGAAATCTTGGTATAAACTACTGCACATCACCAATGCTGTGCATATAAACCAGCCTGTGCATGTGACTGGTTATGCTGTAGCTTCATGGTCACCTAAGACTCTGTTTGGTACAACTATTGTAGTATCAGAAGGACACTATCACACACACACACACACACTCCACCTTTGGCCTCATAACACACAGCACACACGCGCGCCACAGATCACATGCTGCTCATATTGTCTCCCAGCCACACTTTTAACTTCAAAGCCCTGCTCACCCTTGTGTCTCAGGAGGAATGGAGGCACCACAGCAGCCAGCCTTCACTGCTCTGCCGTGGTTAACTATGGCCGCAGGCTGGAGCACCTCCCCACGTCTCTTGATACTAAAGCAGGGGAGGTAGAGAGGGTGGGGGGTGGGGGGGAGGTGTTGGGGGGGCGTTAGTGTCCTGTACCGCCACAGCTTACAACCTCGTGCCTTGTCTCTGCATAACCTGTCCCTGTGAAACAGCGAGGCATTATACACCCTGTTAACAAGGCTACACTTGTTAAGAGAACAGTGTATACATACAGTCAGCATACGTAGGTATAAGGTGTGCATGAGCACCTTGGTTTAGGATTCTTGATTCTTTTGGGTGAAGGACATAACTTTGAAAGGCATAATGTGTGTGTGTGTATATATATATATATATATATAAAATTCAATTGAGATATACAGTATATGTATTTTTTCTTTATATTCACTTTAGATTCAAAATATTGGTTAGAATATTGCTAGTGCAAGGATTAGAACTTAGAACTCCTCCTACTAAGGAGTAGATATGCATTATCTCCCAACAAGTGCTCGAGAAAATTATTATTATTGTTATCCATGAAGCAGTTGATTTTATTCTCATATAACAAAACAAATATTCAGTTCACTGTCATGGTGGAGCAAAAACTCTACATTTAAGAGGCTGGAATCACAGAACAGTTATTTTGTTATTTTTTAAAAGTCAATTAAACTGATTGATTTATAGTTAATTATTAGTCAGTCAATTGTTGCAGCCTCAAAAATGAATGTAATAATAGAATGATTTTGTGTTTTAAAATTAGAATTTCATCATTCAGCCCTAATGGGCAACATCATGTTAGTAATATAATCTAGTTGATAATGAGATGAGATTTTGTCTGAGGGGGAAAGGTTTCAATGATGTATGATGTGGGGTGCATTCATGCTCTGCCTCTGCGTCTGGACAGTGTCCTCCCTGTTGAACTGGCTGTGCTCAGCTCAAAGGAACAATGTGGTGGATTTACTTTATTATGAACAAAGCCTTTGTCTGAGGTGTGCGCATACTGAACGGGGGTCCAGAGTCCAGAGTCCAGCTTTGAACTACCAGGTCAAAGACATCACAGAACTGACGCGCTGTTTCGCATTCATCTTGTACCTCACACAGGAGGGCCGTCACATTTGTCCTTTTGATTGTCCTCCATTTCTTTAAAGGTCTGACTGGAACCATAGGTCATCTGGAGGCTTTTATGTGGAGAAAAACAAGCGTGTTCTTATTCCTGCTCTTCACTTCAGGGGAAGAACTGCAGAGGGGTGAAGAAGGCTTCCCACTTGTTAGAACGGATCCTCCCCCAATACGGTAAAGAACAACAATTTAAAAATGTGCTCCAAATCAAAACAACAGTATTACATTTTGCACGAAAAATCATTTTAATTCAAAGACCGAAAAGGCTTTGCAGATATCAATAGAAAGGTTGGCATTGAAATGAAATCCACCGCCATGAAATATGTAAAGCAAGCCCACCACAGAGAATAGCTGAAAACACAGGTTCTTTTGAAGTTAAGTCCTTTGGTTGTGCATGTCTTCATTCAACTCGCCCGTGGATGTTTTAACCTTCTGTAAAACTTGCTCCAGCCTGGCACTCTCTTTCTCTACATCAGAGTAATGTGGGTCTGCACTTCTGCACATGATTTCTATTTCATGACGGCTGTGTTTCTCACTTGCTAAGTTTTACGAGTGCCCACCGTAGCGTTTTACTGTTCGACCACTGGACACCAACATTCTGTAATAAGTGCATTTCAGCTAATAATATCCCGGGCGTTTCAGGCTTTGATGGTCCCAGTTGTTTTCTGTTGACTGCACTGCCTATTGCTACTAAAACTATTTTTGATAAGTCATAAATAAGTTTACTTTTAGGTCGAAACTTTTGGTGATTTTTGTTGTTGATGTTGTTATTCTGACTCTGGAACGGAAATGACGTAACATTATTAGTATGCTGAAAAGGTCAAGTAGTACTATCAGACCTAACTGAGGGAGCATTTGTGTGTATACAGCAGCAGCGCAGAAGTATTTATTCCCAAACCTGTTGAATAACTGGGTTTTAGGAGTGGAATTGACTTTTTGTGTGAGTTGTGTGAAGCTGACGGGTATAATCAACATTGCATGAGCTCTTCTGACAATTGTTTGAAAGTAACAGATTCAGATTATATTTAAAAGTTATACATTACAGTTTTAAAGAACTGTTATTTTTCTCTTAAGTGCACACGCACAGGCAAACATACCTCCCTCTTCCTCTCTCACTTGTTTTTCTCTCTCTCTCTCTCTCTCTCAAACAAACAAAATAAAACAAATGGGACTCATAATCGATCATCCGTGGAACACGTATCCTTTGACTCCAGGCTATTATTGCTTGGGTGATCCTATGTGTGTTGCGCGGTATTGACTGCTTGGGTTCTGACGACCCATTCTTAGATGAGAGGAAGCGTGTAAGCACAATGCTGCACGTCCTCAAGCAGATCATTACCTTTTCCTGGTGATGTACACGAAGCCTCCCGTTGGAACTGTGAGGACCAGAAATGTCCCAGTAGTGAACGAGACACTGCCGGACTTGCAGGCTTCTGACGCTCCTGAAGAGAAGCATCGGGATTAGTTAGTTAGTATTCACTGGACATAACGAGGCCTTTGATGTAGCCAGTATTCTCTTTACTCACCAGGAGCATGAACATTTAATGAGAACTGATATCAGCCCTTTTTTCTGGAGCTGCTCATATTTCAGATAAAGGCAAATTGTATTTACGTAAACCAACAGACCTCGAGGTGGTCAGCGCTTCGCTGTCACCTGCATGTTCCACATGATTCAGTGGAGCTTTACCTTTTGTGTAAAGGGATGTGTTCATTAAAACAGGCCCATTTCACTCTCTCTTAATCAGCACCACGTATGTCATGGGAGGATACAGCCTGGAGCTAAAAACTAGTGCATAATTTATAACTCCAGGTCAGACTGTGAGTGCATATTATCTCAACAAAGATGCATTACTCTCCCATCATCCCATATTTACAAGTTACGTCTTGATGCGTGGCTCTCGTAGCACACAATGTTGCAGTGAACTTGCTGGATGAGGTTTGAGAGTTGAAAAAAATGTTGTGAATATTGGTTAGGAGTCTGTCGGTTCACATTTAGATTAGATTGTGATATACAGGCACCTTTCTCTTTTCAAAATCTCCGGCATCTGTCTAACACAATCTCTACAGTATGTGTCTGTGTGTGTGTGAGACACAGTCGGTGTGAGAGTGTGCAAGAAAGTGTCACAGTGAGCTGTGACACTGCAGGTGTTTAAACTGTGGTGATGTAATTGGTCACAAGGGGAATAGAAACAAGAGCTTCACAGTCCTTGATTTGATCCCTTGGTTATTGATTTCTCAGTCTGCTTCTAACAGAAATAATTGCCACATGTAATGTATTATTCAATTACAAGACACTGCTCTCAAGTTTGGGTTTGATGGTCCTTTTTGAATCACTGAGACCTATAGATAATTCAGCACTGTCAGCCCATTAAGCAGCGCGAATATTAAAAGGTATGCGTTAATCCTGCCTATTTATTAGCAACTGTGACATTCACCCATGCTCAAAGTTTCCCATTTTCAGCCTTTGTATAGTTGAAGGCAGTAGGCTTAACTTTGCTTCAGACTCAGGCAGGCAGATGTTATTGTGAATTTCAACTGTGGTGTACAGGCAGCCAAGCTATTAACTTTTTTTTCCCCAAAGCCACATGGAAATAATGGTGTATTGTGTTTCTAAGGACAGTTGACATGTCATGGAGTTGAGTCAGGTACATTTAAATGTATTATTGCACTGTTAATTGTTAGTTTTGTACTTTTGTTGGATCCATTGTGTAAATGATTTGGCTGAACTTGAACTACTTTTCTGAATAGCTTACTTTTTGACTTTTCTTTCTCTATTTTCTTTTATGGGAGACTAAAAAAAAGAACAATCAGAACTGATCTGGTCAAGGCCGAAACACTGATGTTTCATAAAGAAGGCTGTTAGTAATGTTTATTAATGAATTAAGGATAATAATGATGAATATAGAAACATTTAACACTAAAATGTTGGCCTTTTATTTGGCTTAATGTGATAGTTACAGTTAAAACTACAGCATTGCCATTCGTACAGTGCACAGTGGACAGAGCCTGGAATCAAACCTGAAGAAATCATAGATTTTACATCATGGCACATAGGCGTGTGCGTTATTGATGAAAATCAATATCCCGATATTTTTTGGGGGGATTTTGCCGATGACGATAATTGGCGGTATTTTGCAATCCTCAAAAATGTGTTTGTAAAAGAACTGTTGGACCAGCTTGTTAATAGTATATTAGATGTTAATAATAATATTGACAAAAAACAACGTGTTCAAGAAAAACAGGTCTTATTTATTAACTTAAACTTACTTTATAAAATATTGCACAACGACCAACAAAAACTATCAAGAGCATTTTAAACTGATGCTTCCCCCTAATGTAAACAATACTCATCATCACTGGCGTCTTTTGAGTAACATCAGTGTTTTCGAAGCCAAACCACCTCCATTGCGAGTGAGGATGATCCACGTTTAGCTATTAAATGTTGCTGCTTGATTTGTTGTGAAGCGCGGACACGGCATGTGTTCTTAATGCCCATGCGCCGCAGTCTGTCCTGCAAGGCTTGATCATGCAGTGAATGTGTGGCCTCATAAAAAGCCGTGTCCTGATTGTTTTTTTGCGAAATGATTTCGACGTATTCGATATTGTGATTTTTGGTCTTTTAAAGTCCTTTGTTTAGTTTGACCTTCATGATACAAACTTAACAAATGAGGCAGCGGTCAACCAGCAGCTAAAATACACAGATTTTCTCTTTGGTGCAGCAGAGTGAGCAGTTTACAAACGTCAGTTTCCAGCCATAAAATGAAGGCAGTGCTGCCGATGACGCGTCAGTACCTCATGCAACCACACTGGAAAAAAACACTATTAAAGCTATCACTTTAATAGCTGTGATGAAGTCAGTGGAAATAACCGTTAAAGTCACATGATTCTCTTACACAAACTGTAGCTACAGCAGTTAAATAATGAGAGCAAAATGTTATTTGTGAGAACTGGAACTCAAGCAGTTCTATTCTTTGGAAACATTTGTTGTATCCAAAATCAAATGCTCCTATTTTATAGTTTGAATATTCCCCGTTTATCTTGACAGAAAAGCCCTGACCTGCTGTAACCTATAACCTGTCTCATGATGATTTATCAGGTAAATGCTTCATGCCGGTTTGAGCAATTTATTTTCTGTTTATGAGGTATATGTGCAGAGCTTCAACTCGAGACCGAGATTATTTCTGGTGTTGAAATCTCTATCTTGCCATTGATGTGCAGCGCTGTGTGACATAGTTTTAATGATCAGCCATCCAGCATTTGTTTACAGCTCGGCTTCCCAGTCATGTTCTGTTAATACCCAGTCCTGTTAATATTTATCGTCAGTCTTAATTGGTTTAATGTCACTACACTGGTGTTGCTGTTGGTTTGCATGTTGAAACTGGACTCTGTGTTTTTTTTTGTTTTTGTTTTTTTTTCTCTCAAAGGCTTTATTACCGTGACAATCGAGTCCTGTTCATTAAAGTTTCACTCCCCATTTTTTATCTGCATGCGCGTTATTCTGTTAAATGCAAAGGCAGAGCTGTGGTAGAGTCAGACCCTGCCAGCGATCACAGGGGAGGTGCATAGTCTGTATAAATTATCAGGAATATGAACTCGATCGAAGATGTTAATTGCACCAATGGTTAGTTATGTGGGGAATTGCCATGCATTTCATGCAGCGATAATAAAAATGAATTTTTGAACAAAGGGATCTTAAAATAATATCTAATCCACAGAGAATACCCACATCAAACGAATAACTCTAAGCTTTGAAATTTATCTTTGTGGTCCGAAATGTTGAGCACTAGCCTCTGAATATTGTACTCAATTCAACGTTGTTAAAGGAAAAAACAAAACCAGAGTTAATTAACAGTTATTATGGGGCTTTTCAACTTTAATTTGACTTTCAAATATTAGCTCTTATATATAAACTATGCTTCTGGCATCTGCAAATTAGCTTTGTGTATCTCCTCTAATTAGGCCTCATTGAACCCACAGTAAGCCACACACAATAATATTAATAATTCAGCAGCCTAAGATGTATTTAAGAGCAGTCATTAGATTGCAATTTATTTGCATTGTGTTCATTTGATACACACCACCTTTACAGTGAAACCATAATCTCAGGTCAGAAAAGAACAAACTCAGAGGTGATTTAATATTAAATTGTCGTATTTTAATACCTTTCATTGCGGTTTGAGTTCTCACGGCCAGTGTCTATGAAGAAACTGCAGTTGTTTTTTGCTTATAAACCCACTTCATTATAGGTCACAACTATATTATTCCTCACTGTCTTATTAGTGAATCATTACAATAATGATGTATATTTTTCTGCTCTTTTGCATTAAAACACAGGATCAAAACATTCAGCTCGCAGTTGTTAATTGATGCTCTTAATTCCCTTTGGTGTCCAATAAATAGCTTCATATGACGGGACCACCTTGTCTTTTGGTTGTCTGTGAACAACCCCCCCCCCCCCCAAAAAAAAAAAGAAAAAAAGAAGTGTGGTGTAGTAAAATCTGCCCCTCAGTCTTCTCTATCCTCCACCCACCTACCCTCCTATTTCCATCCCTCTGCCATCTCTCTCTGTCAACAATGATTTCGCTGCTTGCCACTGATCAAACGCACCTGCCAAGCCCTTCTAACATTCCCAAGCATGTTCGCTAATTACCCACAAAGCCTTGCAGATTTATACTACTAATAGGGGATTTGCCTCAAATCTGGGGCAGGGCTTTTCTGCACTACAATGGTTACTTATTTACTCATTTGGGGAAGACTCTCCAGGGATAATGTGCATTACAAATGTTTAAACTTACAGTACATTGACATGGACATCTCATCTTTGTTCATTGTATTCATTGCCATAATCATCTCTTTACTGAAATCCACGTTAAAACACTCTACACCTTTTCAAAGGCATGGAATTACCATTTGTAAGATGAACAACAAAGCTCAGTTGTGGTAATAATCCTCTTGTTTAACTGTAATTAGACAAAGGAGCCTCTTAACTGTGCTGTTACAGGGGAATATTGTATTAAGTGCTTAGCAAATTGCCAATTACTCTGATGTTTAAACCACTATAGCGGCAACAGAGGGAACCGATGGAGGTTTTTTTTACTTCAATTACTGGAAAAGCATGATCAAGCACACTGGTCTGTTACCCTGTGTTTTTTTTTTTTCACCACTTGAGCGTGAATTGCGAAAATGTGCCGTAAACAAAGAAGAAAAAACATCCTCACCATCATGGTGCTCATGTAAGAGTTGTTATTATTTTATATTATATCATTAACTTTGGCCCCACTTTCAAATGACCATTCCATTGATCTGCTCGATGATGTACAAAATATTGAGCACTGTCCCTAGTTCAGTCAAATTTGGCTAAAACTTGAGGCGCATGGCAGGAAAAGACTTCTTTATTAGCTCCATAAAGGAGGTTATATATTTGGTTGTGTTTTTTTTTTTTTGTCGTGTGATGGACAGAACAACAATATTTTAATGGTGTTTTCTGTCGATGTAGGTTATGGCTCAAGGAGTAACATTTTAATCTGTGTTAACCTCACTAGGGAGTGCAATAACACTCCAGAAAACTGAGCAGCCTTAGTGCAGGTTTGTGCTCTCTTAGTGCTTTCCCCCAGCCTTGACAGCTCATCATCATCATCATCGTCGTCTGGTCGAGACCCAACTTGCTAGAGAGTCGGCGTAAGCAGCAAATATCATTTTTGTCAGAAGAAAGCAATCACAAGGGAGAGTGTTTACTGCCTATCCATTTAAAAAGAAAGCTTATCTTAGGCCTTCTGCTTTCTGCATGGTTAGTTCCACGATATTGCTTTAATGGAGGGTAACCCCACTGCCAGCTCTCACCAGCACTAACAGCAGCACAGTGTTGGGAGTGAAGGAAACGGTTTCTGTAAGAAGTTCTTTAGCAAACAAGTCGGAATTTCAGCTGGGCAAATATTTGATCATCATGTACGACAAGAGGTGGAGGAGGGAAGGGAGTGTAATATAAATCCACTTTTCAGTCATTTATGATATTTACACGTTTCACCTAAATTAAATTCTAAATTTTCCTGCTAAATATCTGAGTGACATTGTGGATATCTTGATCGGATGTTGTTGGATTGCAGTTGCAGTGTTAATTTAACTTAAATTATCTACAGGGGGAGGTTACACCGACAAAAACACACAGCGACACTTACATGTAAATCGCACAGCCAGGGTTTGTCTTTTATTTCAAAGGATGTTGTCAGTCGGAGAATAAGCAATGGAGGCGCCACACGTCTGTAACCTGCCAGGACTGATCTCCCCCCCCCCATCCTGTCTTCAAAAGCAAATGAAGAGTCTTAATAAAGGCTGCCATAACATGAGATCTTTTTAAGTGAGACTCCCTCCTTCCTTTACCAGTCAACCCCCTGGCGTGCAAAAAACCCTCTCCACACCATTCCGATTTCCACCAATCAATAAAATTAGTCCTCTGAAGACAGCCACACAAAGCTGCTGCTTTTCTTCTCCTCAGTGAAAATTACAAACAAAACATCACACTATTTTTTTTAATTTAATTTTTTTATTGCACACTCATTAGATGCTGGTTCATTATTTCAGAATAATTTCAGAATTTTTGACTCTGGCATTTAACATTTCTGTGACATTTTCTTCCTTCTGTGATCTTGTTTTTGCAGGTTGCAATGCCAGATGTCAGTCATTTATTTATGAAGCAGTAAAATGTGTTCATTTGAATAAGTCAAATCAGTGCAGTATTGTATGATTGTTTAGATTTCTATGTACGTATATGTACGTTGCAATGTTTTAGTGTTGGTGTGAGACTGTGTCAGTGAAGACCAGATGGTGGAGCCAAAAACTCAGAAGAAAACAAATCTGATTTTCTAATTTATTCTGACCCCTAAGTTTCTTGTACAGCTCTGTAGTTTGCAATGTATCTGTGTGTGTGTGTGTGTGTGTGTGTGTGTGTGTAGGTATGTGTGCATAAAAGCATGTGTGTTTACCCTTAGACTAAAAAAAACACTCACTTGAGAAACAGAACAGGGCTCATTTTCTAACCAACCGCGTCGGCTGCTTCTGAGCTTTGGATGAATAATGGCTGAATTCAACTGTGCTGAAACAGAAACACATTCCACACACTCGGCAAAGCTAATAGCACAGCGAAACAACCACATTTGAACATTTACAATTAAGAAAGCTCAGTGATTGAATGTCTGGGTGACTGGTAAGCCGTGCC
The DNA here is from genome assembly GCF_958295425.1 of Solea solea. Taxonomy (NCBI): domain Eukaryota; kingdom Metazoa; phylum Chordata; class Actinopteri; order Pleuronectiformes; family Soleidae; genus Solea; species Solea solea. The sequence continues at coordinate 2,565,162 of NC_081138.1, forward strand.
ATGGAGTGAGATAAAACGCTGCTCCTGGATATTGCTGAATGCTTCACAAAACCCTAACTATGTTTTAGATGTGCCTCAACAACACTGGGAAATGAGTCAATTTGACAGCGAGGCAACATTTTGTTTGCGATGAGAGAGTAAAAGGAATATGAGCATTGGCGTGTCAAGAAAGAGCATTTCTAAAATGGCAGTGTGGTTTTAAAATGATACAACCTGTATATTGCAGAAGCAAATTCATTTTAGGTAAACTGACTGCTGAGTACAGGCTTGTGCAGATTTATTTGCAGCATTACAAAGGTGAAGAACATTTCCTTCAAATGTTTTGAAGTGTATATTGAATATTGCATATTTATTGTACATCTACTTGTGGCAGAATGTGCACAATAGCAAATATTGCACATACTTTTTTTATTTAAGTGCACATTGTTGCATGGTTTTCCAGCTCATTATCTTCCATTACAGTGGAACCCCCAACTGAGTTATAAAAATTTCCCAGATTCCGCTCGTATTTAGTCTGGATCAGTTTGTTCTACAAGGCAGACACAAAATATTTTAAAATATTGATGTGCTCAGTGAGCAAAACCTCATAAACGCTCGCTGCTTCCACTGGGCTTAAAATAGACATATTTTTACATGACGACTGTGGCCAGAAAGTTTTCACATAGAAATCAAACAAGCTACGCCTAACGTGCAACTGAACGCAGGTATGCAGCACCGCATGTATTATAACGCGCTGTAAGTCAGATGTGTTGATGCTGTAATTAAGCACATCTAAATGTGTGTGGGGATTATGTAAAAAAAAAAAAGAAGTGAATTTTACCTGTGTTTGCAAGGAAAAACTCTATTTACCTTACCCACCACAACACTCATGCACATGCACTCACTGCAATCACTTATCTGTGCATTTAAAATTCCCATATTCCGGAAGATATTCAGTACAAGGACGATCACAAACAATCAACTTTGTGAAGAATGTTGAGAGAAACATCTGCGGATTCATTCACCCATGGCCTCTCTGATTGCTCTGGCCATCACAAGCCCTAATGGCTTTACCTGGTGGCCCTTCATTCACAGGACTGACATCTCATGTAGTTAGATTTGGCAGGTGTTCATTCTGCAGAGCATCGGTAGCTGACTTCTCCATTTTATCAGTCCCTGGTTAGAGAGCTGGCCCGAAAATAATTCTGCAGCAATTACCATATGTTGTGATTGTGGTTTTGAAGCAACACTACAACATCTGTGTTATACTGGCATCTGGGGCACCCTGAAAGAAACTTCCCCCCCGTCTACATTCCTTCCCTGCATCTACTGAACAGGTGCTGTCTGCAACACTGCTCTCCTACAGAGGTGCTTTGGGCGGACCACACGGCTCCTCCCTGTTAAAGCTTTTATATACACACGGCGTGTTTGTAAAAAGAGTCCACAGCACAGCCAACTCTTTGTGGTTAAACTTTTCAATGCAACAATAGCAGCTCACACTTGGCTTGGGTAGGATTTTTCGTAAAATGTCCCTGGTTCTTTGAATATCTTTCATTTTTATTATTTTAATTCTGGACTACTCCTAAAAAAAACATGGTGTGAGCGGTGATGAACTTCCTCTTTTCTTAGACTTCATGAAAACGTAGCGATGACCAAAGAATACAATAGTATAAACTGTATATAAAACTGTTAAAAAAATGAACATTTTTTTTTATATTGGACAACCTCCCTAAATTAATAGATTAGTCCCTTTGCACACCCGCCATTTTTACAAGTTACAGTAGGAAAATTGTATGGTTAAATCATCAAAATAATGAGGGTTGAGACAGTCGCACAGTCCTGATTTACATAAATGGAACACAGCCATTGTTAATGTGCTTTTTCTGCTAAAACGATCCAAAGTGGTTGCTCATTTTCTATTCACTGGGATAAAATTAATATAATAATACATTTTATTGTTAATGTTGAGCATGTAGGCCTGTCCTATCCTTGCACAGATCTTATAAGGCTTGAATGCAGACCTTTTCAAGAAGGCCCACGTACACACCGCAGAGATGGTCACGATAAACGATGGTAAATGAGAAACAGGCCGTTGGCCACTGAAGCCTACGCGTGGGGATTCTTTGGCCTAAACAATCAATTATGTCTCTAAACTTGTAACATCGATCAATATTTGTCACAAACCATACAGCAGAGCAGGTGGTAAGTTAACACACTGTCCACTAGGGAGCGGGGAGAGCAGCCAGCATGGCTCGCAGCCGGGGCGGTGTGTGTGTTCCTGTGTTAAGTGATGTCTTCTGCTGCAGGGCTGTGCCGGTCTGTCATGCAGCCACTCAGACCCTCAATGTACATATGTCATTATAGCGGAGCAGGATGGCAACTGACACAGAAGCTGGCCATCTATCCCAGACTGGCTCCGCCGTTGTAGCTGTTTGGAAATGCGCTTTTTCTTTTTCTACAACAAATCAAAGGCTATCCTCTCTGCCGCTCGCTTTGTCCACTCTCTCTGCGATAGCCCGGCAATAATTTACGGCGGCCAGTACAGCAAATCAAAATCCCTACGAGGCAGAACCTGTACATGGACCTCTTTTATAGTTCAGTGTTAAGTCTCTGATTTATTACGTAAGACGTTTACACATGAGGGGTGTTAAAGTCAATCATTCCAGCAGCATCACCTCACTAATTCCTCAAAGGCAGAGCAATTAATGTTTTAATCAACTGAATTCATAAAATGACAGACTCTATAAAACAGCCAAATTGTGGTCTGCTGTCCGCATATAAATGTATGCCAGTGACGGTGGTCAGGGAGCGGAATAAAAGACAAAGGTAAGCAAAGTAAGCAAAAACAAGATGGATAAAGCCATAGCTAACTTTTAGGGATGTGCAAAAATATTGGGGCATAGTTTTATTGGCCAATAATGGGAGAAATATGTTATTTTTAATGTCATTTTAGCAGAGAAACTGACAGTGCCTCGTCTGTGTTGTTGCCCTGTTGTCATACTGCTGCGCCGCCGCGGAGCCCAAAGCAAACAGCTGCATGAGATCTAATGACGGCTAACTGGAGCGATACAGCACATCTTTGCCAGTCTGTGTTGTTTTTCTTGGTGATTTAGAGAAGAGGGAAAGTTGAACAAGTCACATTGGAAAAGGTTGTCATTGCAGCCGATGCTGTATCAAAGGAATATGAAGCATCCATCGCAGCAGTGAGGCTAAGAACACGCTCTCTCTCACCACCGTTACTTTTCACATGTGTCCCCACCTGCCCTGCATGATGTGGATGCCACACACAATCATCGTCCACTCGATGCCAATGAAAATAACATGTTTGACCGGGAACAGATGGACTTTTGATGTTAGTCCAGTGAGTAAGTTTAGTTTAACAGCTCCGTGGCTCGATGATGACTCACATGAACATTTGAAACCGTGTTTAGACAGTGGGGGGGAGGCAAAGGAGAGAATTATTTTATAAAATGGTAGACTACGCTTTCTGTCATGTTGTAGATCTTCAGATAAAGAATTAGAAGCCAAACTTTTGATCGCGTATTTTGGTCCATCCATCATATTTCGGTGCTTTACAAGAAAAATAAATGAAGTATTGAGGAGCCGTGTCTGTTGTTTGGAAGTTCTTTGGCTTTAAAAAATCCACTATCACTATCCACTTAGCCAAAGGGTCATGCATATATCGATATTGATTGGTGGAGGGAAGGTTGAAAATAGACTGGAGCAGTAATCAGCGTAGCGGTCTGTGTGAGATGGGTGGTGGTGGGGTTTAATACCGGGAAATATAAGGCAATGGCTATTCAACCAAAATGTACTCGGATGTGATTTTTAGTCCCTGTTGCTCGGCCTTAGTCAGAACTGTGAATAGCTGTTTGTTATTAGCTATGCAATGTTGAATCATAAATGCGTGCTCACCAGATTATAGCCTCTCTTACTCTCAGGTAAACATAAACTACAGGCACAAAAATGTGAAATGATTGGTTGTTGGACATTAAAAGCAGATAATTATCGGTTATTGGTATCAATAAAAAATCCATATTGTGCATTCAATGAAAAGTTTTTTAGACGATTCCTTTCACCCACTGTAGAGCCTGAGACACACAAGATATTGTGGGACGTGCACAAAGTGGAGAGAAAAATGGAAAAAGTGCAACATGGCCATGAGGACGAGCTGTTTTCTATAAGTGTATATAATTAGGAGACCGACACATTTTAACATCAATGGAACGGCACTTGGAGAATAAGGAAATGGGAAGAATTAGACGCTTAGGGCTTGACCACAACATCGTGTTTGAATAAATGGGAAGAATAAGTCAAATGAAAGGAGCTATTTCAGTTCTGAAAAGCAGACGAAACACTGGGTTAGCTGCAGAAGAATAATCAGAATCACATTCTGCTGCAGCTATAAATTTGTCATGGGACTGCAGTGAAAACAAAGACCTAGAAATTATCTCAAAGACTAGATCAAGAATATTAAACTTTCATGGTTTTTGAAATAATTGAATTAGCCGTAGAAATGCACTGTTTATAGCCGTTTTTTTTTTTACCACAGTGACATTTATCACAAACACATGCCGACGCGCACTCATTCTCACTTACTTCAAAGTGTGTTCATGCTCTGAGTCATCGCGCCATTCAGTTTCTATTGTTAAATCACGTTTGCCAGCAAATTCCAGCAACATTGGTAAAACATCAAGAAAAAAACATTCTGAAATAAACATAATGATATTAAATCATGTGATTCGTCTTTGGGTTTGACCCTCTCTGAATGTCTAAACCTTTTAGCAGGATTAAAATATTAATATATAGGGATTATCCTGATACCAGTAGAAATACATTTCATGATCTAAAGGTTCTCTCTCTTAATTTGGTTCTGGAAGTCTTGGTGCGAAAGTAAATTAAGTCATTTTAGCCTCCAGTAGGCTCGTTTTCTCCCCTAGATGATCTTAGTTATGTCATTCTTAGTAGTTAGCACTCTTGCCTTTGCAGCAAGAAGACCCGGGTTTGAGACCCAGCCCAGAACAAGGGCCTTTCTGCATGGAGTTTGCATGTTCTCCTCTTGTGTGCGTGGGTTTTCTCCGGGTTCTCCGGTTTCCTCCCACAGTCTAAAGACATGCAGATTTGGGGATTAGGCAAATTGAACACTAAATTTCTCCCCCCCGCGACCCTCATGTGGAGGATAAAGCGGTAGAAAATGGATGGATGAATGGATGGCACAGTTCATCTTGATGGTTTTTGAACACTTGCAGCATACTTTTAGAGCACTGCCAATCCAGATTTGGTCATTTGGTAAAATGTTTATAGGGCCGCATCATGGCGCACGTGGCTAGCACTGTTGCCTCAGAGCAAGAAGGTTGCTGGTTTGCATCCTGGTTCATGCCTTTTCTGTTTGAGAGTTTGCATGTTCTCCTTGTGTGTCCATAGGGTTCTACGGTTTCCTCCCACATATCTTAAAACATGCAGAAGTCCACATTTTATACTGACCGTAGGTGAGAGTGAATGGTTATGAATAGTCATCTCTATATTTTGGCCCTGTGATGGACTTGTGATCTATCCAGGGTGTACATTACCCCGTCTTTTGCCCTCTGTCAGCTGGGATTGGCACCAGCAGCCCAACGACCCTCATGTGGAAGATAAAGCTGTAGATGGATGGTAAAAAGTTTGTATCCAAAAGCTGATAAAATATAAATTGGATCACCTGACTCCGAATAGCAGAGCATTCTGATCCAGAATTCTTCGTACAACTGTGCCCTGCATAATTCTGAGGAGACTTCTTGAACAAAGTCTGCCGCAATTAAGTTCCTTGAGATGGAAAATTATACTTTGTTTAATTGCTTTCTGAACCTGCCGCTAATGCTTGTTGAAAAAATATTCTGAATGAGAAGTAAAGCTCGGTGAAGATGCAGCAGCTGTTGGAAATAATTGTATCTACTTAGCTAAATATCATACTCTCAATTATTGATTTTTACAATATATTTGAGTTGTTTTGTTGTGGTTTTCCCTTCATATTGAAAGCAAATATTAGCTTTGAGCTTTTCTTTTTGACACGCACGCTGCCATCATATGCCGAGTTTCCTTTAGTGACAAAGGGTAAGTGTAAAAAAGCCAACTGAGCATAGACAAGATGGAAGATGTTCCAATTCATAGTCAATATTCAAATTCCTGTCGGTGTATGTGCATGAGTGCCTGGTGATCGCGGTGTACAGATTGCTGCTTGAAGTACTGTAGATTGCCGGCTTTGACATTTTCCCATTGTGCTTGGTGGTGGTGCAGCAGGCAATAATTAAATATCAGGTGCATAAGCTGCTCTTTAATTTGACATGTGTGCTTGAGGCAATAAACACATGTGGTGCAGTGGGGGCTGCATAATTGCAGAGGAATAAAATATCATATCAAGAGTGAGAGGATCATTGTATCAGGTACCCGATGACAGCTCGTTTGATCACAACGCCAAAGCTAAAGAGGTTGGCTAATTAGTTGTCATTAAAACTCACCCTCTAATCAGGGCTCGCTCTTGCATAAAAAATGCCCCTGTCACATGATCAGCGAACAATGCCCTTAACCCTTTGAGGCCAGTCGCAGCGCTGAGAGCTATTAACAATGATAATTGTTAATATTAATATGACTTGTTCACTCGTTCGTCTTGATTTTTGCATGGCTGCGTTTTTGTCGTCATGTGCCGTAAAACGTCCGATTTATAATGTTGATTCATGCTGTATATTTGACTCTATATTCGCGTCTTCGGAGCCAAGGAAGCTGTGAGTGAACTGAGTTTCCTTTTGCTTCCATCATTCCCCCATACCTCAAACTCATCAGCTCAACGGTGACCTTTTAGGCTAATGCACTAAGCAGAACTGAAGACGACAGAGACAGAAGTAAATCAGCGAAGGGAGATAAAGAAGACGTCCCTGCACTCACGGCAGCACGGATGCATTATATCAGCAGAAGTGGGAATGACTTGTTCAGACAAAACCCTGGTGAGACCCCCCGATGTCTCAAAAACCATGGGTGCCTCTTGCCGTGACTTTCAAAGATGGCAGAAAGTGCTCCAATGAGAGAGCCATGCATTATTAGCTGACAGCCACATATAAATAATAAGGCACATAATGCCGAGTGTGAGTGCCTGGGTCCCCACAAGGACGCTCAACAGGTGTGGCCCTCGTTGCTGCAGTTCCATTTTGTTCAACAAAGAGCCCACGACTTGTGTCTGAAAGCTTTGCCTGATCATTCTTTTATGTGCCACTTCCCCGATGCACAACATTCACAGGACCTCATGATAATAGGCTCGTCGGGACACAGAGAAAGGAGCGAGACGCTTGTCAGAGTGGATACATCCCCGTCCGACCCGGGGGACATGGCTCAGTGCACGACACATCAGTTACAGGACACCAAGAGAACCCCCCGTCCTCCCTTTCTCACAGGCTAATGGTTGTCAGGTTAGTGAGGGCCTGTGCTCTTGTCTAGACCAAGCTTGTTGTCATGTGAAATCCATTAGAGGTCGCAAGCACACAGGACGGGTGGTCGATTGATAAGGCAGGAGGAGAAGTGAGGCAGAAGCAAGGGGAGAAAAGAAGCGTTTTATCTCCAGACTGTACTGTACTCTCCATCAGGACTTGTTAAAGCCAACTGAAGTAGAGTGGAAAATTGATGGAGATGTCTTACGTTATGATTGTACTTCTGAGCCACGGGTTGTAAGTTTTTATTCTGAAATGGCCAGAAAATTGAAAATAGTCTCCGGTGTAAGCCAAAACATGTCAAATGGAAGCTCGACTGCTGCCTACACAGAGAAAAAATGGGGTCTACTTTAGTTTTTCATCTTAAAAATGGCCATATAGACTTAACTGTCACTTTATTAGGTACACCTTAGGTGTTTGGTTTTGTGGTCTATCCTTTCTATCATCTTCTCCTCTAACCTCCAGCATCAACGAGGCTTGTTTTCCTAGAGAACTCCTGTTTTTTTAGATCATTCTGTGAAAACCAAACCCCATCAGATCAGCAAAACTCTAGGCTGTTGTGTCTGTCTTGTTTCTTCCACATTCTGATGTTCAGTTTGAACTTCAGCAGACCGTCCTGACCATGTCTACATGCCTCACTGGATTGTGTTGCTGCCATTTAACTGGCTGATTAAATAATTGCAGTAATGAGCAGTTAAATGGATTTACCTAAGAAAGATATTCCCAATTCCTTTATTATAATTGCCAGTGGTACATTCTAAGTCGTTCACTCTTCCTTCCTTTTGTTTTTAATAATCAATGCCCGTCTTCCAAAAAAATGCAAACTTCTTATTTAGCTCATTTCTCAAGACTTGACACCGCTACAAACTATTGAAGGAGCATTAGCTTCAGTGACAGCACACTGAGTCATACTGTGGGTTTCTTAATTAGATGAATTCACAGACAGTTTACTGGGAAGCCACCAGATCGTTGAGACCCCATCCATGTGCTACTCATTTCCTGCTTTTGTTATTTATTTATTATAGGCCTACTCTTGCATGAGGGCCCTCGTGAACAGTACATCATCCTTCTGACAAATCAGTCAAAATAGCTGCATAATTTCCCCCCCCTTCTCTTCTCCGCCGCTCTCATGCTGCACATTAAGGAGTTTCTTTTTTTTTTTTTGTTTAAAGTGTCAAACGTGTCATTAATAATGAATCTTGCATTCTATTTTTCATGGTCGTTTCACTTTGTATATGAATGATAATCACTATCTTTCACCGCGACACAAATGCTCAAGGCGGTACAATATATTTTGAGAAAGAGATACATACTTTTGTCTCTACTTAATATTATATAATAGCAATGAAGCGAGAGGACGTGCGATATAATGCTCGTATTTAATTTTCCACTTCAGTTTACTCATTATTTATTTATTTCAGTGCATTTTTCAATAGTGTACAGTCTTTTACATTCGCATTAAACTAAAACAACTTTATTAGTTGTCATTTGTATAGTTTTGAATCTTGTGTGCAAGGATTGAGCCGTGCAAACAGTAGCTGCATAAATAATTTATGCTTCATCCTGGCTTTAATAAGTAATTTTGTTTGTCGATGCCCTTGTTTGCTTACATATGTGCGACGGCAGACAGTTGTTTTCATTGCATTGTCTGAAACGGGTGCATTCAGCGACTCTTTTGAAGGATGTTACCGAGTTGCCTGTGATAATTAGAGAGCTGTGACCTTCTCATTAGAGCCAGGAGGCTGCTCGTTCTCCCTCGCCCTCCCTTCCACTCTCACGCTGGCCTGCCACAGGACAATCAGTATATCAAAGCAAAAATATTTATAAAAGCTGAAATTACAAAAACACACAGCACAACCTTTGAATTACAGCCCTTAATATATGCAGAGTCCAATGAATCACTACGCTTAACCCCCCCCCCCCAAAAAAAATCCTTCTCATCCTGCTCGCTTGTAGCTTAAATTTTTCATTACAAATTTCCAGTGCTTCAAAGTATCATTTCAGAGCTAATCCGTTTCTTCTCCTCTGACAAAGACCCATTAAAAAAAAATAAACTGCTGCTTTGTTTTGACCTGCTACGCTCCCCGTTGTTTACATCTAAATGTCAGAAAATGTGGGATTAAATAGAGTGGAGCTCATTCACAGGGAAGAATAAGAGGGGAGAGGACAGCAGATTCATTTTAGATAACATTTTAGGGCTTAACTGATTGCAATTTAGTTGATTAATTGAACATTATTTAAAATATCATACATACTGTTCGTGTTGCCCATATACATTCCTATCCTTGCATGAGATTATTGCAGTTCATATTTTGATGGTGTCTTGAGTTAAAGCTCCATCACTTTTCCAAACTAACACTGTGATTATTGACATTGAAAAATGATTTTCGAAAAAAAAAAAGGTTTTGATTCTCTGCCAGAAAAAAAAGTAATCAAATATTTCCTCCAACTCAATGAACATTGTTACATTACACAAGCTTAAAGGTTGAATAATAATGTCCAATATTTTGTGTGCGTGGTCTTTACACAGGCTGTTTTAAAAATGTAAGAAATCTAACAATATATCAAACTCTTTATTCAGTGGATGTTGATGATGTGGCTGGTCGCAAACATCGCGCTACACATCCTGCTGTTGAATTCCGTGCTCCTCCACTGAGTGACAGTTCATTGTGGCAACAGATAATCATAATTTTAGCTAAATAAATAAGTTAAATGTTCATGCTACCAATGCATGGCTGCCCTCTGCTGGAATCAAAATTAACACTTCTATCATTTATGTATTTTTATATACATATAAATATATATATATATATATATATATGCACATTAATGTGATTATAATATAACTTTAGGGAAGCTTGCCTTTCAATGTACTTTCTTCTCTTTGTGGCAGATACATTACAATTCCAGTTGAAAAGTGTTGACATAATCCTGATGCATGTTCTGTAAGCTCACTCTCATTGTATATAAGTGAGATGATTTGTAAAGAGACTTCAATGCCCCAAAATTCATCCCCATGACAAACCATCAGTGATGGAGTACCTTGATTAGAAGCCATTACTTAAATATTAATGAATTATACGTGGAATAATAAATATTCCACGTTATGTGGGTAATTATAACTGTAATGACACGATAAAAAATAATTTTCCACCTTCATACATAATTCCTATCACATACATATGTTGATTGGAAATGGCATGAGGTCAAAATCATTTATTGACTCTAATCAGGGCATAACTGATTGTCATATGGAGAAGGTTTTTTATTTTATTATTATTTTTCTGTTGTTTTGTACTCTTGGATGTCGATGGTTGTGATCACGTCGTCTTCATCCTCAAACCTGCAGCTGAGTGAAAGACAAATGCCAGAGCTGGTGTTAGACAAACTGCGTTTAGAGCGAGGATTCCGAGTTGCTGTGCCACCCAAACCAAGTCATTAAGCTCCTCCGACACCTGCACACTTTCCTCCTACGTAAAGAGCTGTATAAATTAATCACACACAGCCTTATGCACTTTGATGCAATTTATAATGCACATTAATGAGGGCTGACAGCTGTAACTAAAAGGCAGAATGATCACTTACAATTCACATAAAAATCACAGTGCAATAACAAAAATCATTTGCATGACTCTTTTCCCTGTCATGCTCTATTTTCATCTTCAGCCGGCTTTGATTCCTGCTGTTTTATCAGAGGCCAAATCCATGTGAAAAGACTAAATGATCTGCAAATTGATGCAACACTCAGCCTGTGTATCACTCCAGAGTGTGAGCTCTAATTGTGCATTGTGTGAAGGTATGGCATTGGATGATAAAAAGGCTTTACTCCACACCTCATTTCAATCTCAATGTCTTATCAGTTGCCTTTGTTAAGTCTCTGCTTGTTGATGGGCTTTCATAAGTTACACAGTTAACACTTTATTGCTAATTACATTTTTCCACGTGTTTTTCCCCCCCACCCCACACGAGAAACTTTCCTTTTGTTGTGCTGTATTCCCGTACAGAATCAAAGTGGAATTGCATTTACAATCAAACATTGTGTGCACATGAAAACATCACGAGGAAAACCATTTGAACTGACCTTCAGAGGTGCTAATTAAATTTTGGGCGTGTGGCGATGGTATAACTGATTTCATTCTTCATTATGGCCTGTAATGACATTTCTCAGCTGTCAAAAGCATTGCAGGGGGTTTCGCTTGTGAGGTTTAGGATGAATTAACCATTATACCAACACAGAGACAGCATAACCACAAAGGAGGGGTAGGTGGGCGGGTGGGTGGAAGCGCAGAGTTGTGGATTCACTGACCGATGTTGAGCGTTTACTGCAAAAACACGTTTAGCAAAGCTTGCTAAAAATGGCTTGGCTTTTGCCGCGCAGTTAATTAGAACAGGACATAAATGACCTTCATGATAGCGGAGCAAACCCATATGTCTTTGCCCTAATAAAAGGCTTTAATGGGATCTTAACGATTTAATTAAGATGTCGGTAAGCGCGTAGGCCGGCGTATCTACAGTGGAGGAGCCGGAGTGACAGATATACAGTAACACTACAAGAAGACGCGATGAAACTCTGATTTACAGAACACACCGACTGTTGTAAAAGTAATGGCATTTTAAGCACTGGTTCATTTGCACACAGATGGACTGGAGGATTGAAGACATGTGACATCATAATGTGACAATCATTTCACATAAATACATTGTTACATGAACTGAAAGGACAATAACACTTTAATGTAATCAGTAAATAAAAGTTAAATGCTCAAAAACCATTGAAACTTAATTTTTTGATCCAAACATTTCATCCAAAAGTATTTCAAATTTAGTTTATACATAATTTTTTATTTAAAATATAAAAGTACACTGAAGTGTCAGAGCTTTTGTGTGTCATTTGTCATGCGAAACTGTTATATTTTATTATTACATGAACGAAAAAGAAGAAAATTGGTCAAACATCGGCTCATCGACCCATATCTGACTAGAGCTGAAACGACGAATCGTCAACTATTTTGAGAACCGATTAATCGGTTTGAAGCTTTTTTTCATGATTAAAACAAGATTTCTGATTGTTTCATAAATGTGAAATATTTTCGTTGTTTCTTTAATTCATAAAACAAAGACAAAACAAGACATTGGAGAACATCATTTCCAGTTTTCTGACATTTTATGGACCTAACAATTACTCGATTAATCGTGAAAATAATCGTTAGTTGCAGCTCTATATCTGATAAAATTGAAACTGTAATAGACACAAAAGATTAGTCCCATATTTTCATGTGTTCATCCTGTTTTGTCGGGCTTTATTTCGGTACAGGATTAGATTGGATGTAGGCTGAGAAAAGGAAAAGGTGACTGACACACTTAAATGGTGCTTTCCCTGGGGGATGGATGTTGATCTTGTCTTTCTTGTAGATTTCTCCCCTCTCCTCTTTATCCATCTGTCTGTTGGTCTGTGTATTTTGTGATTGTACAGAGGGGACCTGAACCCACAAAGTCCAGTAAAATGTGGTCGGCCTCAGTTCTTTCTGACACGCAGGAATTCAGTTAAAGTTCACCAGGCTCCTCCATTAGATCTCTTTGTAGCCAAGGAAAACAAACTACATCCGACTTGAGACCACATTGATTTAGATGGAAGTTGTGCTGCGGGAGAGGGACATTCTTGCAGATCAACAACATTTGAAGTAGCCTCCACTGAAAACATGAACTCATGCTTAGTAGTTTGCATAATAATACATTTGCAAGAAGCTCCTACTGTGTGTTTATGTTATATAATACTTTATAATACTCTATTTTCTAGTTTCTCAGTAGATTTGTTTTGCATTTCTTATCTTACAATGTTGTCGTGAAGTGTGGACATGCTGTTAGATGGAGAAATATCCCTGCAAGATGCTGATCAGTTGGATTCATTCATTCATTCATTCATTCATTGTCTACCGCTTTAATACAGGGCTGCTGGTGCCAATCCCAGCCGACATAGGGCGTAATACGGGGTACACCCTGGACTGGTCGCCAGTGCATCACACGTCCAACGTAGTAGCTGTGTCTCAGTCCACGGTCTGGATCCTCCCAAGTGTGCAGCCAACGGAGGAGGTTACTGTATCGGCTGCTCACTCAGGAGGAGACAGAATTCATGCGTTGTGTAAAATAAGACGGTTAACCCACACAATTCATCGGGTCCCCTTCTTCTTCTTCTTCTACTCGTAATAGAATCTGACAGGCTGCACACTGAGAGGTTAAACGGCGCCCTCCACAGTTCAAAGTCCAGAATCATCGTTCTTCTGCCTCTCAAATTTAAATATAGCTGATGTAAAATTCATATACTGTATATAAAATACTGTTCATTTCATTTTTCAGTTCTACTTTTGTATTGTACCAGTTTCATTAGTTTTATTCAGACTTTTACTAAACTACCTACTATAGCTTAATAAACTGAAAAGGGTTATCAGAACAAATAAGGCGGATACAACTCGAGTCTCTTTATGAAGTTTTATTGCACACACACACACACAAGAAACATTCACACACTCGTTAACCTGTCTGCCACAGCTACACTAGCCTGCGAACAGTCTTAATTAATTAGTGAGAGAGTTAGGTGTTAGTTAGATAGTTAGGTTGTAAACAAACGCAAAAACCTGAATTAACCAACAAAAGTATACAATTATTCATGTGTCATTCCTTCTTGTTTTGAGATACTAACTGCTAAGGCCAAACCTGGTGGTGCCTCAATGATATTTGACTGTTTTTGGTGAATTTATATACGCAATATAAACACTTACCTAATGCACAGTTTCAGTGCATTGAATGAGTCGATTTTGGTCACTGCAGTTTGGAGAATACATACATTTCACAACGAGGCCCTTCATACTGTTGCACTTGTAACCCATCGTGCTTGGTGGCGTGGTGACGGTGGGAATTCATTGAGAATGGTGGTGGTTTCTGGGTCATGGGGACCTCGTGTCCTCCTTAATGCTCCTCCATATGAGGCCGACCAAGTGAACCACCAGCGTCTTTGTTAAATATTCATCCCCTGTCAATAATTAAATGCTCATTATTTGAACCTGAAGAGTGCTGTGATTCCAAATTTAATGTGCTTCTAATGCATGGGGTGATAAGGCATGCTTAATAGCGAGGCTGCATGATGAAAGGTCGACACCGTACAGTGGTGCCCATTCTTTTTCACTTGAACAGGTAGAAAGAATCCATGTTTTAAATGAAAAATTTAACACCGTTGTCCAGACTTTTTTTTTTTGAAGAACATCAGAGGTTTTTGTATTCTATGACTGTACAAGAGTTTGAACAAATGTCAGAGAAAGGAAGCTTGTTATCTCAGGCCGTTTCAATTGAATCCTCTCTGAAAGTGAGTTACTCTTTTTTCCTGTTCTGATCTGTTAGTGGAACTGCCACGGCACCATCAGCTCCCACACCGAAAATAATGACGCATGAGCCAATTTAGGTGATAAGATACGAGCGGGGCATGAATGCACAAATATACAATAAATATGCAAACAAGACGATCTATTACCCAAGGGCAAGAGGCTCACATGATAATACAAGTATTGTCCTGCAGCTGTGTGGCACTCGCATCAATTAACTCCGGGAGGAAGTCAGTGCATCAACAATCTTTTGCCTCTTTCTTAAAACTTCAACGCATTTCTAAATACATAATCATTTCCTGCTTTGATGTCAGGCATTTTTCATTGTTTGTTGTTATTATGATCTTCTCGATGAACAACTGAGGATTACCCAAGCGTTTTTGTTTTTTTTACCAATGGTTTGGTGTGTGCGTGTGTTCTCGTATGGCTCAAGGACCTGTCTGTGTTGTAAACACAGGGAGGGTAAACACACAGGCAGCTTGTATTCTCCATTGTTATTATCCTGTTTGTATAATTAGCCTTATAAATTGCTCACATCAAAGGCACCCTATCTTGAAATACTCCCATGTCTCTGTTCAAATGAAGGAGAATGGAGTTCATTCCGCTTCCCACTGAAACATGTCACGTTTCGACGAAGCATCAGGGTTTTAGTGGGAAAATGGAACCAAAAGTGCTTTTTTTTGTCAAGCAAGTCTGCAAGCATCAGTTAGAGGATGACCTACATGAGTCAGCCAATTACTCATATGTATATATATATATATATCTATATATACAGGATATATTGTCAATTTCTTTGGCTGATTTTCTTTTCCCCCTTCCATCTGACAAAATATGTTTAATTCTAATAAATGATGCACAAATTTGCTTAAATTAAATAAAAATTGTGTCCAAATTATATATTTAAAATTAAATTATTGTACTCTATATTAAATACATGAAAACCTTTTGGAAGAAGAAAATAAAAAGTGTTGTTTCTTAGAACAAACATTGTAAATTTGCAAAAATAAGTTCAATGAAAAAAGAAAATGGTTACATTACTTAAGTAACACCCAAATCCGTTGAGTTCATCTAAATTAAAGTAATTAAGTTGTTTTCATTTACCGGTTAGCTTTAATTTGAATTAACTTAATAATTACAGTCAGCCATTTTTGTTTTTTTAAGGCAGATCAGCTGATTAATTATTAGATAAATGGCTGGAGAAGATTCCAGAAATCTAATCTTACTAGCTCCTGTATGCACAAATAAAAAGTCATTATAATTTGAATGCTGTGTTTCCGGATCGCTCCCCCCAAGTCCATCAATTCCCTCGCAGGAAGGACCTTTGCCCCCCCCCCCCCCCGTCATCTTCCAATCTTCCAGCTCTTCCCACATCGTGCCGACATGGTGAATATTGCAGTACTTTCATATTCAGGTTAGAAAAAATATCTACAGTGCATTTAATGACCTTAATAATGCGTAGTAAGTGTAAGGACAGGAAAGTGCAGGGGAGTACAGTATGTGCTGATTCTGCTGCACTCTGAGACGCTGGCGTGAACAATGATGGCTTGGCAGCTGGAAGTGAAGTGAGACAGAAAGTGTCAGTGGGGGTTTGCACAAATATGATTGACAGTACCAAAGCTGCCTCTGCCATCAATTTAATGGTAATTATTATTTAATGTATATTACTTAAAAGCATATGCAAAATTGAGATTTAGTCACAAAAAAACACGTTTTATGTGGTATTTAAAGAATAATATGCATAATATATTGCTTGTTAATATTTATGGCAAAGAAGTTCAAGCATTTCTTGTCTTGAGCCCGTGCTCGGCTGAAAGCGTCGACTCTCATGATCTTAATTAATAACTAAGAAAGTAAGAAGGGGAAGAGGCAGCAGCACAAAACTGGAAGCTTTTTACACAGAGGAGAAAAACCTGCCAGGGGGAATTTATCTCAGATTCAGATTCACTTATGTGTAAGAACAAGAGACTGGCGTCCTTCAGGGTATAATTCAACATGACACACTGCAAAAAAAATATATATTTTTTTTATCTCTATTCACTATAGATTTGAAAAGGAAATAAATGTGTTCAGTGTTTGTGTGAAAGCAGAATTTTTTTTCCATTTAGGATTCTGTAAATTGGATTGTATTTAATGCACCGACACCAAGTGTGTTTCATGATCCCTTTTTCATTTTTCGGCAAGGTAAAACCACGCATAGTGAGAGGTGAAGAGATTGATGAAAGAAATGTTCTGATAGATAATACTGCATGGCAGCCATTACATTGGTTTGTCAAACAAGACCAAATGAACATGTGCACCTTTCTCTTTCAGTTACGAATCAAAGTCTACTAATATACAGATTTGTGACATCTGTGACATCCCTGCCCTCTAACTTACATAATATGTAAGTTAGACTGAGCCGAGAGCTGTTCATGCCACACTACCTCACAGAAAGACGGCACAAAACAAAGGAGGCGTCAATGAACAACACATGGCATTGATTTGATGTGATTTGACGTGATTTGACGTGATTTTGACCTGCTGGGGTGGGAGTGAAACAAAAAGAGGAGTCACGATACAACAGCTTAAATATGATTTTTGGCAAATGAATGAATAGAATAGAATAAGCTAACTCGGCTGAACTTGACTTTGTGACCTACTGAACTAACGCAATACTCAGTTGTCAGATCGCACAATTCCAACTGAACAGTGTTGCATCAGTGTTGTTTGAATTGATTTCAAATCAAAATCGCAGCTTCAAGCAACACAATTAGTGAATTGCAAAGGCTGCAATAAACCAGACGATAACGCTCATCTGAGCCGGGGTTTGTACTTTATTTCCAATGTAGCAGTCTGTTGTCTTCAGGTTCTCATCCTTGCAGTAGAATATTCATTTATTCATTGTCTACCACTTTATCCTCCACATCAGGCGATAGGTGGGGTCACATCCTGGACAGGTCACCAGTCACAATCACAGGGCCAACACACACACACAAACAACCATTCACTCTCACATTTACAATGTCCAATTAACGTATTCATGTTTTTGGACTATGGTAGAAAAAAGGAGTAACCGGAGAAAAACTACGCACACATTGGGAGAACATGCAAACTCTTGGTTGAACCGGGATTTAAACTGGTGACCTTCTTGCTGTGAGGCAACAATGCTAGCCACTATGCCACATTCTAATTCAAGTTGCATCCTTGGTATCTGTCAGAAAAATTGCTTTTAGGTGTTTTCCTCACTTGCTATAACCATAGTTGTCACCTGATCTGACTGGAGGGTGAATATTTGTTAGATAACTTTGTGTGACCATTTGGTCCAAAATAGTCATATGACATAAGCACTATTGTAACACAATAATTTGTAGGAAACAGAATGATTTGTGTATGATTTAGATGTTGCACAGTTTCTGTCGATACTTCAGAATCATTAGCCCCTTACTCTGGGTTCATCTTCCTTACCTGGCAGTCTGAAGTGATTGAAGAAGTGTCAGGAATGAGACCTGGTGTGGTCTTCTGCTGCTGTTTAGAGATGATCTTCATACTTTTGTTGCTGTGGTTACTTGAGTTACTGTTTCTTTCTATCATTTCAAACCACTCTGGCCATGTTCCTCTGACCTCTGGCATCAACAAGTCGTTTTCGCTCGACAGCCTTTCTTTCTTATTCTGATGCTTGTTTTTGGACTTCAGCAAGGTCGTCTTGACCACGTTGCAGTTGAACACGTGTACCTAATAAACTGGTATAGAAACAATGCAGTTGCTCCTCAAATAAAAACATAGTGCTATAAAAATGGTAAACTCCAGCGTGTGGATGTGCTGGCAGCTCTCTGCTTATTATCTCTTTGTTCTATTACTGTCAAGATGAGGATGCAGCCGGAGAGCGTGATTGACACTTAGATGAGGGTTTGACAGTCTGTCATCACTCACACTCAAACCCTGTGTTAATATAATTAAATTATAAATGAGCGCATGAATATTAAATCAGTATGGGAGAGTTATTAGGGAATTCAGTGTTACTTTTCCAGCATCAACAATTCTGCCATTTTAATCAGCAGCGCGGGTTCAGTTTGATTCGCGGCTCAAACACAATGCGAGGGAATTCCGGCACAACATGAGTCAGTTTCTACGTCATCATTCTGCCCCTTTAAAGATAGAGGTCACTGTGACACACACACACACACACACACGAGGACTAAAGAAAACAAAAACAGTTTCGGAGAGAGGACAAGGACTAAAGTTGTGAGAAAAAAACCCCACAAATCTGCTTTGCTTATTTTGTGTAAACCCCCCGAGGGAGAGAGAGACCATGAACTGACAGGCTCTATGTAATTCTTGACAGAGGAAAACTTTGTATACAGACAGTCTCAGCAACATGTTATTAAAAAGATGAGCATGGCCATGGAAAATAAATAAATAAAGAAAAAAATACTGATTAAATTTTAAGCAGCCGGCGGGCCGATAGTTTGCCTGAGGCGTATTTGTCAGTTTCAAAGGGTGTTTTTATTAATTTTGTATTTTGCATTTTGTTAGTGGAAAGAGCTTACTCCACCGGGAGCGCCACAAGCTATAGCCAGCAGAGCCTATAGCAGGGCAAAGAGAGATGCAGAGCATGCCAAGCAGATCCTAGACACTTAGAGAATGAAATCAGGTCTCGATCACCCACATAACCCATAAAGACCCCCGAGCCTACACCAACACACACACACACGCTCAAACACAATGCACACTCTCACCTATGTGCTATGTAAATAATACAAAGCAAACTTCTGTCATCAGCTATTAGCGTTAGATTGTTTTTATCTCTATCCTATTGTAAATATGCAGCTGCACACTGCTGCAGCAATAAACAGCAAATCTGAGGATGCTGACTTTCTGCTCAGGACTTTAATTCTTTAACCTCACCTTCTGGTGTCTTTGTGTGTCCCGTCACGAGTCAAGGCTCATGGAAGTCTGTTAATTGTTAATTATTAATTATTTTCATCGTCACGGATCGGGCTCCCTGTCTCAATTAAACACCTTAAATGAATAAAACTCATCACACTGAATTTCTTAGTGTTGAGCAGGGATTTTTTTCAGGTTTTCAGGCGGCTCAGGTGCCGTCTGGATCACCTCAACTTCACCTGGTTCACTGACTGTCTCTCTGCTCGGCTGTCTGTTTGTGTGTTTGTGTGAGGCAGACTCACACGAGAGGATTTTCAATACTGACTTGATTTTAAAAACGTGGGGGAGAGACCACAGACCCAACGAACCCATTGTAACCCATTTTCAATGTTTTAATCCTCACAGAAACGTGCATGATTTTACGACTTCAGAATATAAACAGACATGGACGCAGCCTGTTAATAGCCGTTGGAAGATGGAATCAACTTGGCTTGTACAAGTTACTGTTGTAAACGACTCGCTCTCATTGATTATTGTTGGGTTCTGCTCACGCCCCAGTTGTGTTCAGTCGTAAATATCCAACATGTTTAATAGAAATCGTGTCTGTTAACCGCTCACACTGCAGGATCATTTGGTCAGATCATCTATTCAGTTCAGCCTAAAGCAGGAAAGCACTCGCGATTGTCAGAAGACACAGATTGGGACCGAAATCCAGGCTAATTACCATCTAGTGTGGGGCGGGCGTAAGATGACGGGATGAGTCCTGTCCTCAGTCACTTATGGGAAAACATACCATGCATTACAACAGAGAGAGGATTCAAGGCCTTTTGTGTTTCTTTTGTCAGTGAAGCAGGGATAAAGTAAAGATAAAGTAGAAATAATAAAACACGGTAGACAATATTCAACACCTTTTTCTTTTTGAAACAAGGTTAAGGAGCTGTGAAATGTTTACATTTTGACATAATGAACTAAACATTTGGAGGTAGGATGAATCGACGTTTTGTCAAAAATGTCAGTATAATCAATAGAGCTGTGCAGACGATTCAGTGTATATCAATGAAGTGTATATGCACTGTTTCATGTGTTTAAATCCACATTTTTTATTACTGAATTGTTGTATTATGTGGCACGTGTCATCCTGTGGTCTTAACTGAGGTTTCATCCCCGTTGCGTGGGACACAGGAAAGCCATACATCCATGTACAGTGCCAACATATAAAGCACCAAACAGAACTTTGAAAATCAACAAAATGTTTAGAAAATGTCAGGAAAAAAAGTGTTGTGTTATGTAAATAATGTGGAACGCGTGCTGTACCTGCTGAATAAGGAAAATCTCTCTATAAGAGAAACCTGGACTCTCTCAAAATGCAGGCAGACGGCATCGAGCAGCATTGAACACTGAGCAGCAAAGGCTGGCCTCGGGCTATAATTTGTTGAAGTTTCACCTGCTGCAGGACTGATGCAAGTGTGAAGACAAAGCTTAGCCAGTCCGTCTGTTTCTCTCTCTCTCTGTGTGTGTGTGTGTGTGTGTGTGTGTGTGGGGGGGTTTTACACGTATACCCTGCACTTGGCAGTTTTATTTGAAATTGCTAGCAGTTGGGTCAGGTAAGCCTCCCAAATGCACCAGCAGCTTTAATCATCTTAAAAAAGAAATAGCCGTTGAGGCGTTTGATGACGATTAGGAATGTGTGTTGCATCTTCAAAAATCATCTTTCATTCCCAAATACTCATAAAGCATTTGTGTCAGATCAGTCAGCCGGAGCAGCTTGAAGTAGATGCTACTTTGTTGTGTAAAGGTGAAGGAGTTAATTAGGTGATGAGGAGGTGACTGATGCTATGTATATACAGCACACGTGACAGGGAGAGAAGCCAAGTGGGCTGCTAATCATGCCCTCCACCCTCGTACGCGCGCATTCATCTCCAACCGTACGCGTTTGAAGTCATGGCTGTCAGGAGCTCTGTGACATGCACTCACTTTTATTGGATTTCATGGAGAAAGTAAGCTTTGTTTATTATAGTTGATCTTGAATACATCTCACATAAAACACTAAATTACATTTAAGTGAGGTGTTCAAAGAGCCTCATTTTAAATTGGATGATACAGGCTTCTTTTTACTGTCTTTTTCCCCCCCTCTATATTGTATCAAGGAGTCTGTCATTTAAGGCTGTGCATGTTACAGTGAACACAAGGGTGATAAGGTATCACACTTGATGAATTATTAGATGAATCGATGATTAAATTGATCCATCTTGAATAATTAAAACAAGTTCTCTGATTTTTCAGCGTCTTAAATGTGCATGTTTTCTGTTTTATTTGCGCCATGTGAAAAGAAAGAAATCATTAAAACAAAAATAATGTTGTTTTACAGACAAAAGAACATCATCATTGTCCAGGTTTGGTAAACAGTGATTGACATTTGCAGACCAAACAGTTCTCGTTTAATCGAGAAAAATTGAATAACATATTTGTTGACACGAAATTATTTTCTATATTTTCTGTATTTCTGAACATGAGAAAAACTTTCTTCTAAGACAAAAAACATGTTGAATTAAGTTGAAATTTTTATTCCCTTCTTTTAAACTAATTCCCACTTTTTTATTGAACATACTCGGCACATCTCAGTTTTTGCTGTAGAACAATGTTTTTCTCAACAGTGTGGAAGTCTCTACAGGAATTAAAAAAGATTTCTCCACATGATGAAATTTTTACTTTTCTCTTCAGGAAACACTGATGTTTTTGCTGCAGTAGTTTTTCTC
Organism: Solea solea; assembly: GCF_958295425.1. NCBI lineage: Eukaryota > Metazoa > Chordata > Actinopteri > Pleuronectiformes > Soleidae > Solea > Solea solea. The sequence continues at coordinate 2,587,587 of NC_081138.1, forward strand.
TGGGACTGGAAAACAGCGCCAGCTTTTACTCCCTAATGTGCCGTGTGTGCCTTTGGCAGCACAGGTGCAGGTTCACCGTCTTTCCTCACTTGAGCTTGGTTTTTAAGTGTTATAAAAACCCTGTTGTTATGGAGATGCTCTGAACCAGTTCACGGTTCATAAATCGTCCAGTGTCGGAATCACTCAGATTGTTGCACTTGGCCAAAGTTCCTGATTCCAACACATCAACTGTAACAGCTGTGAATCCCAGGTGTCATTGTAATGACATAATTGGTGTTACTCACTTCACCTGTCAGAGGTTTTGACATTGTGCCTGGTCGGTGCACGTCAACTCTAATATTCAGTGTATCGCAGAGACTCGAGAGAAGCTTAATCCCTCATTGTCTGCCATTAAAAGCAAGTGTTAACAGTTTGCACTGATTTATATCGTAATAGCTACTGATTGCTTGCAGAAGTGAGTTAATTGATCACAGCCAGTGATCCAAATCCAAATCATAGCAAGCAATTAGGATCAAACCTCAAAAACCATTATGAATTAATGAAGAAGGTAATAATGAATTATTAATGACAAAGAAATTACAGACCTGACACATTGTGTGTTGTTGATAGATGGATGTGCAGGAGGAGAAATGAATTGAGTTCAACCGTAAGTGATAATTACCTCCTTATAATTCTCTTCCTTTAAAAACTGATGGATTTTCTTTTCTTTGCGTGGTGGCTGTCGTCTTCTGCATCTGTTCCGAGGCCAAGCAGGAAATGAGATGTTTGATTAGCAACTAGGGGGCGAATCTGCAGTTTGAATGGAAGTCTATGGGACAATTGGTGTAATTCTCACTTAATTCATAATGCCAGTTAATCAATCACTATTTTTAGCTCTTCCTCAAAATAACATGTCTGATTTGTAAAATGATAAAAGTCTAACTGTTATGGGTGACATCATGGTTGCATACTCTTTTTGAAAGTTTTACAAAGAAAGATCATTAAAAAAGAAATAACAATTTAATCACATTTACATTTGAGTCCCCATAGACCTTTCGACAGCAGATATTTTAAACATGTTTTCGTAGGAAAAAGCACAGGTGTTTTGTGTATAATGGCATCGTTCAGTTCAAATGACGAAGCTAAATTTGATTATTTACACCTGTGCTTTTCCTTCTGTGACCTGCAAAAATGTCTGAATGCCATGAAAAAATTGGCTCTGTTGGATAATAATTGCTGAAAATGTGGAAAAAAGTCTTGAGAAGTATGAAGTAGTGATCTGTGGAGTTATATAGTTAAAAATATATTTTTAAATCATTTTTTACTAGGCTAAGCCCGGCCCCCCCTTAGTGCCATATACAAGAGTCATTGCATTAGCCGCAAACGGAAGAGTTCTGCTCTCAAAATACTGTAAAAGTTATAAAGACAAACAATACATTTGAGACATGATTTATATACATCAACTTTTTCCTTTTGGTCTTCATGGCTGTGTGATAGCATGATGAGCAACCGTGCTGATCAGTTAATGTTACGACAGAAAAGTGGTGTCACCAATCATATTGATACCATTTTTTTTATGTGTAGCATTTTTTTATAATCAGTCAAATTTGACTGAATGATTAAACGTGAAGGTCCCCCAATTGGGGGATCCAGAGAAGCACTTAGTGAATAATAGGGGAATACTGCACTAAACAGGAAAGAATTAAAGGCTACAAGACTATATAAACATATTTTATTTTTATTTCATTTCATTATGAGTGTGCAGTTTTTGAGCAGAGGCTTAGGGTGTTTGTTAAACTCACCTTTTGCTTTTCACATTTGTTCACACAGATTTCCAATGAATTTGAAACCTGAAATCAACATTATAAGGTTACTGTGATAAGAAGGAACTGCAGTTTTATGTTTGCATACATTTTCTACCAATAAAGCTGTTTTTTAACTTCATAGCACACAGCCTTGTCTGTGCTGTAAGTAAACTGTTGTAGGAGAAAATACCACACTGACCTTTTATTTAATGTTGTCTTGTGCCTGTTGGATCCCCTGGTGTAAATGAGGTGGATCTTGAGCAATGTAATACAGAAGTACAAGACCTTGTTTCTCTGCTGTGTCTCCCAAAGCCCTTTTTACTGTCTCGCCAGTTCCCTGGCCACCTCTTGTTCTCAGAAATAAAAATAATCCGCAGACGGAGTGCAGAGTGCAGCAGTTACACCATAACAGCATTACGAGGAGCCTGACGGCAGCAGCAATGTTGTCTGAAGTGTTAACACTTAGCTGAGCAATGTGTTTGACATCGTAATGTCTCCTTCACTTGTTTAGACAACAATGAGCCAAAGAGAGAACTAACACAACAACCTCTTGCTGCTGAATTTATATCATCCATTTTTTTCCCCCTTTTCCACTATGCATTAAATTCATAAATGATTTTTGAACTCCTAATTGAACTGGTTTTATTTATTTATTCCCAGCTAAGGCTTATTTAAATGCAGTTTTAAATCTCTTGTTTCCCCCTCTTGTCTCTGCTTTGGTGAATGGGGGGAATTCTTTACTTAATTCCATTAACTGCATTGCTGCTCAATCTTTGGCGCCCTGAGCATCACTGCTGTGGCTTGGCTGTCTTTTAGCAGTTCTGCTTCAGTGCTCTTGGATAGAACATGACAGTTACATTAATGTATCCATGTAAATTGCTGTCTTCATGTAGGAAACAAGTAAATGGAAAAAAAGAAAGAAGCAAACATGGAACATTCATTGCCCTCGCGACAGCGGGAATTACAACAACATTAATTGTGCGGACCCCAAGCGGCCGTGTCTATTATAGTGTACGGCAGTTTTATTGGGAATCCAACCAGGATGTTGGATGACAAGAACAAAAAAAGGATAGAAAACACTAATAAGGTGGTTTTATTGTGGTATTATGTTCATGAAGCATATCAAATTGCATTAGAGGTATATTTACCACTAGTGGTGCTGTAGAGCAGTCGTTTGATTAATATTGTTTTTTATAATATTGTTATTTTTTGTGAAGGAAGAACCCTTACCCTTTATTTTTCACACTTAACGTATCCCACTTATGTTGTCGTGTGTTTTGCAGAATGTCACAGCTCATCAGAATTACAATTGGAACTACAATTTGCGCACACACAGCAATCACTGGCAGTCAATTTTACTTATGCACATCTTCACCCAGGGATTGCACTTGGGGTTGAGTACCTTTTTAATTTTTTACCAAAAAGAACAATCCAAGGATTTTAACCTTACGAACCTTACATTTAAATTTTGAAGACAATATTAATGAGTGATGATATTGACTCATTAACTTTAAGAATTTAACAGATTTAGAATTTATTAGTTAAATGACGATGTCCCCTTTTTTTGATTTAGTGAGGATAAAGTGGTTGAAAATGGATGGATAATTTCGTCTATTAGGAGTTTATGCCAGCAGAGGGCGCATATCAACCCTAGCACTAATGTAATAAACAAAAATGCTAGATAAGGCAGCCTCTAAGCTGCACAGGCTCATAGCACCGTGACCCGGGCAGAGGACAGTGCTGCTGCAGGATTGGTGCTGGTCCTTATGAACCAGTAGTTTTCAAATATATCCAACAGCTGAAACACAATAAAACATTTCCTTAGTGACAACCTCTCTCCTTTTGACTGGTGTTAATCCGTGTATCCCAGTGACATCGGTGTTTCTCCGTAGCCTGACGTTAACAATGGGGCAACACAAGTGGCTTTTTCAAGCACAGGTCTCATTGTTTTTATGCGTTTCTGTCATTTATTAACAATTGTCCGATATGTTGAATAATTTAATCAACTATCAGTCGAGGAAAACGCACAACATTTGCAGCCCTACAAGGGACAGTATATCTGTAGCTGAAGTGGCTCATAGAGCAACAGAAAAATGTCTGGAAACACATTACCTTCAGTTGTAACAAACATATACCATCATTGCGATTCTCCACATCAGCAGCAGCAGTTTGTTGACAAAAATGTTTCAGCAGCTTGTGATTGGCCAATCCCAACTCGGGATAAATGGTGGTAAGTCTGAGTGAGTGACTGATTTCGTTTTCCATTTTCAGGAATAAATAAACATGAGTGTGCTGATTTGGTTTGGTTTCCAGTTTACTAACTGGCACTAAAGGACACCCAGCTATTTTCACCAGTGGACAACCACCCCATAATATACCTTAAGAAGAGAACAGAATTATTTTGTTAACTCTCTACATGGCTGGATTAAATATATGGACAGGAGAAAAGGACTTGCAGTAATGTGTGTGAGCTTAAAAATCCAGTTCACCTCTAAAGAGTGCAGCGTGTAGTCAGTACCACAGAAAAGGCTGAGTGGGGAAGATTCTGGTCTCCATTACTACCACCACCACATCAGATGTTTATGTTACGATATAAATTTCCTTTGACCTACTTAGGGGGAACACATATTAAATTAACCCAGTCTACGCAACGTCTTACTCATGGTGTGCGTTGATTGCAAAGAGGACATTATTTATCCATACCTCCACTGGCCAAGTCAAAATTATAGACACACATAAAAGAGGCATTATAGAAAAAGTAATCACTGCCTTTGGTTCACTTTAATTGTAACAGCTTAAAATACCACTCTGATGTGTCTTAACGTTTTTGAGCACTGCCACCGGCTGTGTCAATGTGCTATATATATATATGTATATATATATATGTTTATATGTATATGTATATGTTTATATGTGTGTGTGTATGTATATATATATATATATATATGTATGTGTATATGTATATATGTTTATATGTATATATGTTTATATGTATATATGTACGTATATATGTATATACATATATATGTATATGTGTATGTATATATATATATATACATACATACATATATGTGTATATATGTGTATATGTATATATATGTGTGTGTGTGTGTGTATGTGTATAAATATATATATATATATATATATATATATATATATATATATATATATATATATATATATATATATATATATATATATATATATATATATATATATATATATATATATATATATATTATATGTAGGTTTAGTTAAATGTTTAAATGTCTTGATGAGTTATTGTCAAGTTGCCATCCATCCATCTTCTACAGCTTTATCCTCCACATGAGTGTCGTGAGGGGAGCTGTGCCAATCTCAGCTGACATGGGGCAATAGGCGGGGCCACACCCTGGACAGCTCACCAGTCCATCACATCCATATTGCATGTATTTAGACTGTGGGAGTAACCCATGCACACACAGGGAGAACATGCAAACTCCATGCAGAAAGCGGCAGGATCGCAAACGCGGGTCTTCTTGCTGCAAAGGCAAGAGTTAGATGTTGCCAATTTACCTCAAAATGTATCATCATTTCTCACAGCACTAGTTCATTGCACATTGACTAGTCAAAGCTATTTTTCTTCTTGGTCTGATGGTATTTAGTTTAATATTAGCCGGGGCAGCAGCAGTCGACAGCAGTTAACTTAAAAACAAACACATTACGTAGCACTGTCTCCTTCAGTTCAGATAAATGTCCGACTGACTGATTTGTGAGGTGCATTGACTTTGGAAATGTGTCAATTTTGGTTTAAGGAGGAAAAGAAACTTGCAATAAATCAGAATTGCAATAGAAAAAAGAGTCCACATCCAAGCATGAAATAAAATGGTGAAAAAAGCCCAAATGTCTGCCATTGTTGGTGCAATTTTTTCCAACAACAAGAAAAAAAACTTCATCATCAAAGGGTGGAACAACCTTGTCTGAGTGCTTTGTTTGTGCTGTGTGGTGTTTGAGCTGAAGGTGCATCTAAAGTCTGAGTGTCTCTGGTTTACCTCTGTTTTACAGGCAGGTTTCCAGACGTCTCTGTGGCCTCACACTGAACCGCTCTCCCCCTCAGTCTCGATGGGTGAGTGCACTGTCTTTGATATTGTATTGTATAAAGAGGAGAGGCCGTTGCTGTTTGAGTCTGAACATTGCATCTTCCGTATTATCTGTATTATAAGTTTCAGACGTTTGAGTTCCACTGCGTTAACATTAAGGTCACTGATCCTTTTCACAGCAAGGCTCTGAGTCTGAAATATAACAGTTTTAGGATGTTGAATGGAGGCTGCCGACAAGAATGAGAGATATTTCTATTATTATGAAACTGCTACAGCTTTCCTAAAGGGACCTTAACAATATTCATTTTATGCCGCCGTGCTATCCATCATGATAATGAATGGCACTAACTTATCCTGGGACATAAATCTGGCAAACTCCAACAGCACTGTGACACAGCATTTAATTACAACGCATGTCTAATTGAAAGACCCCTGGAAAATAGTGGGATGTCTCTCTGGCTGTAGCAGGGTTAAAAAAAACAACTTAATTAATTATGAGGCACCTCCCTCCCTGTTTATTCTGAGTCGCGGGCGTCGCTGCCTCAGTGAGCTGATGACATTTTCAGCCTCCCTTTCATCCTTCAGAGAAATGAATGGCGTGGCAGCAGCGTTATCAAATGAGCTGTAGAGCCAGCCAGTGAATATGTCATAGAGTGTGACTGCTCCCTGAGTGAATTGTGATTTATCTGTATGGCTCCCTCGTCATGTTAACTGACTTGCTACCCCGCCGCCAACCACACCCCCACCCTGTAGTTGACAGGCTCAGTAGATCATTTGTGGGATCTCTAGGTGAAGCGCAGGCTAATGTAGCTTGTATCCCCCCCCCCCCCCTCACCCCACCAACAGCCTCCCCCTCTGGGTTTGACCTCAGATGCCCCCTCACTAAACAATAGTATTTAAATGCAGGGATAATATTTGCGAGTGAGTGGAGGGAGAGAGAACCACCTCTAAAACTCACGGCATTTGAAATATCGACAACAGATTGACAGGGAAACGGTGGTTAGCAATATAAATGAACAAAACAATGACTTGCAGCCACAAAAATAGTGATTTTCACTCCTCTGGACAGACGTTTACAGACCCAGGATGTAAAACAAAGTGTTCTAAAAGAAGCTTTGTTCCAGCAGCCGTTGCACAATTGAACATCTTTCATCCTATTTATTGAAAATGTATAGAAATAAGAACAAATATCCACAGCACCTTCTTTATACGTAAAGAACTACTTTAACTACGTAAATAGCTAGAATGGAAGTTTGTAAAAATGTTTCCTTTTGGCAGTAGACCCAGAGAAAACACTGAGATGAGCAACAAAAGTCTTAAACTACCGTATTTTCCGCACTATAAGGCGCACCGGATTATAAGGCGCACCTTCAATGAATGGCCTATTTTAAAACTTTGTCCATATATAAGGCGCACTGCATTATAAGGCGCATAGAATAGACGCTACAGTAGAGGCTGGGGTTACGTTATGCATTCATTAGATGGAGCTGCGCTAAAGGGAATGTCAACAAAACAGTCAGATAGGTCAGTCAAACTTTATTTATAGATTACAGACCAGCGTTCTGACAACTCCGTTTACTCCCAACATGAATAAACAGCTGTTTTATGTGATGTGGTATTTCGTTTATCTTTTAACAACAGCAGGGTATAACATGTAGTGCAACATTTATATCACATAGTGGAGGGGAACTTTTCCTGGATTCAATAAACACGTAAAAAACAGTCTGATACTGTTACGGTAAATCAAACGTTAGTGCTATCACAATATAGTAACACTCGAAATAGTGCAAAGCAATAACAATATATAAATAACTCAACGTTGCTCAAACGTTAATGTCACACAACACAACACACAAAATAAACATGTAAAGCTCAAGTTATTCCTCATCCGCGAATCCCTCGAATTCTTCTTCTTCAGTGTCCGAATTAAACAGTTGGGCGAATACGGGATCCAACATGCCCGGCTCCGTCTCGTCGGCGTCGTCACTAATCGAGTCAGTGTCGCTGCTGTTGTCTAGCAGTTCAGTGACAATTCCTGCCTTCCTGAAAGCTCGGACCACAGTTGAGACTGATATATCAGCCCAGGCATTTACGATCCACTGGCAGATAGTGGCGTATGTCGTCCGGCGCTGTCTCCCTGTCTTGGTGAACGTGAAGTCAGCGGCTGCTTACCGTATTGGTCCATATATAAGGCGCACCGGATTATACGGCGCACTGTCGGCTTTTGAGAAAATTTGAGGTTTTTAGGTGCGCCTTATAGTGCGGAAAATACGGTACATCTTTTTTAAGTCCTGTTAAATGATGTTTTTTTTTAAATAATGCCAAGACTAAGTAAGGAGTATTTGCTAGATACTTGATGAACTGTAAGAATATTTTGAAGAATACTAAATTATTGATATTTGTAGCCCCGCACTTGACATCACCTCGTCAAGCTTTTGTCAAAAGTGCGACTTTCAAAACTCCCAGAAACTTTGGAGGAAGTTGCAGCCGTGACAGCTCGGAGCTGTTGACAAGGCTCTTTCTGATCCTCTTGTACAAAAAAAAAGAGATGCTCTTTAAAGTTGTTTATATGTGAAACAAGTAATTTATTCATCAGCCTTCCAGTGCCTTCTGTTTGGCGGAGACAGCGCTTACATGTATGTGGAGCAAAGGGTTGTGGGTTGTGGCGTGACAGAGGGAGGGACGAGCAAAGGGACGATTGGAAACTGTCTCGGTGAGAAAGGTGACGTGGCTTCCTAAATAATCCTTTTACCAACTCCCGTACGTTTGTCATCCACACTGGAGCTCAGGCCATGCCCCACCTGAACTTGATTAGTAAACGCCTGAATGTGAAGTACAGTGTTGAAAGGCTGCCAGCAGACACTCAGCACCAAATCAAAAGCTTCACTGAAGAATCAAAAGAGTCTTTCTCTGCATAAACATGAGAGCAATGGAGGTGGTGGGCTGCGCTGAATGTGAGCCCGTTCTGACATCCTCCAGTGGTTCCTACACAGTCACCGTGTTGTCGTTTTTTTTTTTCTTCCACCTCCACTGTCAAATTCAAACGTCCTTTTATGCCGCGTAAAAATGATTAACGCATACTTTATCCTTGGTGTTTAAGTAAAGTGGGACGTATTGTTGTAGCGTTACTCACAGTTTCAATGACGGAACATGTCGTCCTTAGGTTTGTCAGTGTGCGAACATTGTTCAACAAGAGTTGAATTCATTATAAATAACAAGTTTGCCTATGGCAAGACAAGTAAAAGCTGAAAAAGCTGGAAAGCTGAACATGAAGTACTCGTTTACTCAGATTAATATTCACTGTGCAAATGTGATGGAGCTTCATCATATGATTTACCATCAAAAATAGAATTATCAATAATAATAAAGTATAAACCCTGGGTGAGATATGCTGTGCAGCATGTTTCCTCAATTGCAGCCTTTGCAATTTGCTAATTGCATTGTTTCAAAAGCATTAATAAAGTATAAAGTATGAACTTATAAAAGATTGAATGACTTACTTCAAATCAATATTGTCTCCTATTATTTCAACGTCTGCTGCCCTGTTTGAAAACTATATACATGTTTAATCCAGGCGACAATATCACAGAGACAGTGGAACCGTGTTCCCGTCGTTGCATCACTTAAGTGTCTTTTAGTTGCAAGATAACAGCCGTCGCTGTCTCTAACACTCGTGTGCCAGTAGACCTCCATTTTCCTTCAGATGTGTTGGATGAAAAGAAAGAGATGAGCAGAGAGCGTACAGAGAGAGCGGGGGTCCACAGAAAAATGACCAGCGCGAGAGCGCGGCGGTCCCCCGTGCTGCTGTGTTCACAACAGCGAACAGACGTTCACATTAGCTCCATCTCTGTCAGCGCTGTGTCATGCAAAGAGACAGGTCATTTACATTTTTGATAAAGTGATCCTGCATTTTTTATTTGTCTCTGAAATTAAAGACTTCTTTAATCATTGTGGATGGGAGGGGACTTAGCCGACGTACTCATGTGTTTCTGATTGCATTAGAACTGATGTGGCATGGCATGATGGATATTTAATAGTTGCGCTGTCCCTCTGTATCATGTCAGGCGTCTGACACACACAGATGCTCCGGAGCGCTCCAGTCCATACAGAATTGCTTTGATTATTAGGCCTATAATCTCGGCTTTGACGTGAGAGGAGGGGTGAGGAGAGAGGAGGAGTTAAAAAAAAAAAAAAAAAAAAGTAAAGACGTGCAAAACAAGGCCATACAAGAAGTCAAAGGTTGTTGTCAAAGGTCTGAAATGAGTTTATCAGATATATGTGCATGGTAATGTGGTAGCAAACTGACATGTCATGTCTGGTTTGTCTGCAGTGCTTTCTTCTCCACATGCCTCAGAGTGGGGTCTAATTGCTGTGTAGAACTACAGAGTCTGCGAAGAGCCCACGGCAGCCCTGTAGTGCCCCAGGCAGTGTGCGGATCAGACCTCTGCCTCCGCTGTGCTAAACTGTCATCCTCCGCAGCTATGTATTTTTTTTGTTTTTTTTTATATTGCAGCATAAAACTGATTTTACTTGATTAAAAAGATCAAATGCTGGCCCTGCCAATACGAGTAACTCAAAAGAAACACCACATTTGCGTCACCAGTACCACACTAACATTCATCAGCTAACAGGCGCTGGCAAGTTGATCCCTGATAATACAGAGGCATAATGAAGGAACATAAAATGGCCATACAAATTTTCCTAGAATACTTTTTATGGAAATAAAGAGGACAGATGAGAGCAGAGGCCAGAGAGTGATTATGTGAGGGAGAACAGCCACTCTTATGTTGGCACCTCCAGCATGCGAGCCATCTGCATAGAGGGCCTGGAAATGAGGATGACAATGCTAATCACTGCCATGGAGGCCTGACTGGTGTGGATGAATGGCCATCCCAGCCGCTAAACACACTCAGTAGCGCTCATCACACAATGTTTTTGTCTCGGCATGCCAGGTCCGCAAGCCTGCACCAGCCCCGCCCCTTTCCTGTGCACACTCCATCACTCAGTGGAGACATGTGTATGGCTTCCTGTCAATTCAGGAAGTCTTGGTTCATGTCCCAGCCACATTAATGGACGAGGCAGAGGATACTTAGTAATTTCCTGTTTCCCCATTGAAGCAATTGTTTTTGGCTATTCTCATTCATCACTTTCCCCAAAACCCACCCTCCAAAAATGTGATCATTATCTGTGTCTTGTTTCTGGTATTAGGTGTTTTTTTTTTCCTCCTCCTCATGAGTTTTCCTATATTGGAAATACAATACTTGCATCTTTTCGGTGTTTTCTCTGGTCAGTGAACACGGGGGGGGGGTTGTTGTGAACGTGTGTTTTGTAACATTTGTCACAAAAGGCGGCTGTGATGTTCTGCAGCCTCAGGTCAAATCAAATAATCAACGCGAGTGAAATTGTCCTGAGGATAAGATCAATCTAATGACGTGTATTTTCACGAGCGATGAATTAAAAGGCTAAATCACATACAGTAACGCAGGCTCTCATCTAGAAAGAGTTGTCTCTTTAAATCCTTTATTTCGTGGAAAATAAAAGCAATAAATTGGTTGGGACACTGTAACATGAATTAATAAGACTTAACTGAGACGTTTGGGCGTTCGGCTGAGAATGGAAGTCGCACAGTCTCAACTTTTTAGCGTGATGGTTTCCAGCTGTAGTGCGGTACATTGTCATCTTGCTTTTGCGGGTGTCCCCATAAGTGACTCTGATGAGGAGCAGCTGCTTGGCAGCGGGGTTCCTTGTGCTCCCTCACTTATTGGTAACCAGTAAACCTCTGTGTTCTTATTAGACTGAAGGGCCCACTTCTCGACGCCTGCTGTTTGGCACAAGAAGCTTGAATACAAGAAAATACAATGCTGACCAGAATTAACGGGGAATAGTTCATGAAATACTGGGTTGGAATTTCAATGAGCTTTTTTTCTTTTATTTTTGCTGTACAAGATGCAATTACAGTGGGTGATGAAATTATTGTGATATAATTCTCTCCATACAGAAAATAACAAAAGGCTCTACATTTAAGTGTGAAGTGTTTCAAGATTTACTAACTATTTATAATTTCTATCCGTCTGTAACTGAAAACCTACTTTAAACCTGTATTTAAACTTGTAAGCATTTAATATTGACCACATTTTCTGTGTGAAAACTATTTTGGTCGTTTAGAGTTTAAATGCTGCTCCTCCTTCTAAGAACGCAGATATAACTGTTGGTATTAACCCTTAGTGCTCAGGTGCACCTGTGGTAAATTGCAGTGGTAATAATACTCCTTAAAACTCCTTATATGGATACCCGGGGGTGAGAAAATATGCGTTTTGTGATATAAAGCAGCAATAATTCCGCAGAAGTCACAACAATAGACGTTTTTCTTTTGCTTTTGTTCATAAAAACGAGCCAAGTGAATTTTGTACTGTGACGTAGTTCCAAATTTCACAAATTCAATCCAATTTTGAAAATTTTGAGTACTTTTTGTTCAGGTGTGTGAAAATTAAATAACTATTTCATCAGATTGCCTAGGTTGTGCTGAAAAAGGACATAGGCAGTTGTGGTGAAATAAAAATGGCAGTAGTTTGGCCTAAAGTTGATCTCATCTTTGGAGTCTGGGAGGTTGACAGACGCCAGACGCCTGCAGAACTGTGTTTGTCGTCTCCAGGAGCTTGTTTTGCCATGATGACGCTCGGGCATACACACATGCAAACATGCGTGTAAACAGAGAGCGATATGAAAGCAACACTCACCACACTGTCATGGATGGCAATTACCAAAACCTCCTAAAAGTCTGTGGAGAGTTAGTTGAGACCCAAAGATCTCTTTCATTGTGGAAAGACGGGCCTTTACTGTACGTGTTGTTGCAGCATGGGTTTTTGCACTGCTGCAGTTGAACTTTAATGCGGGACCCATCGGAAAGCACTTCATTATAGTGCGCCGTTGCTTTTCAAAATCCAATCCCGAGTAAGAAATAAAAGCTGGGACAACTGCATTACTGTCCAGCCTGTCAGCTTTGTTAAATATAAGCTCCATCCTGCCTGCCAGAGCCTTAAAAGCTGAGCTGGCAGAGCCCAGGACTGGAAGTGACAAAAGCAGAGAGCTGCAGCTGTGATTTCAGCAAAGGAGAATGGACACTTAAATGCATTTTTACACGTTTACAAGGAGTTCATTCTGTTCTCTATGAATCAGTAATAAGAAGCATGCAGGAGAGCCACGATACAATTATCCACCCTGAAGTACCTCCCCTGTCACTACAATGAGAATTAAAGTCAACACGCTGTCAGGTGCAATGGCTTTCACGTTTCCCCTCAGCTCCAGTAATACATGTCTCACGGGGCAGAACAAACTGGAGGAGCACAGAAAGGACACATTTCTTATTGCAAAATGATAAACTTTGTCATGGGAAAATGGGGGGAAAAAAATGTAACAAAAAAGTAAGGAAATAAAATAGATAGAACATCTGCTGTGACATGATTTCAAAACAAATGAATCAACACTATAAACAGTACTGATTTCAGTCATTTATTATGGCTTCACTGTCATTACTGTGATGTTACACACGTAATTCATTACCACCTGCGAGCTTTATCTTTCTCAAAGGATACAGTCACTTTTAAGTGAACAAGTGCAGCTGTGTCTCTCCCTTCTTCAGTTGGAAGCCTCCGCGCCCTCCGCATTACTCCTGTGGATATTGAGACGTTTCATTCAATTATGAAAACCTCATCGCTCCCATAAAACATCTATAAATTCAATCACCGTCTGTCTTTAGGTTGTGTTGCACTACATCAATGCACTTTTTTTTTTCCCTTATTCAGTGACTTATTTGATCAAAAAGAGAATAGACAAGAATAATATCTAAGCAGACACGTCCACTGGGGGATATAGGAGACTTTGTATTTAAGCCACACTGGGCCGCATAAATAAATGAGTAAATTGGCTCCAACGGTATAATTGGTATACAATGATATTCCCTTATTCCACCAATTCTCCGTAGAATTCCCTGAATCCATACTCATGGATATTGACTTGTTTTGAGCCGTGGAATAAATATCCACATTGAATAGTGCCAGTTCAATACCAAGAAACATGGAAAAAAACAAACAAAAAACCCCCCACACACCATATTGTATACACACTTATCTACAGAGAATGCATCTGCTCTACGCCTCAGATTAATAATCCCACATGTGAAACAATAAGGGGGCTGGGTTTCTGTTGATGAACGTAGCAGGTGGCAATTTACCTCAAAAAAGTATGGGAGGTTCTGTCTCATCAATATTTTCTGCAGTCCAAGGTTCTGAAGAAAAGACATTTCACAGTTTCATTCGAAGCATGTTCCTTTGAAGGCTCATATTTTGTGTCGTGTCCTGTTTTTATAGGCTCTGTTCACAGTTTTAGGTTATTTTCAAACACTGAGTAGGCAAAACAAACAAACCCTATTTTATTATTAGCAGGGATATGGAATTCGATTTATGTCAATATTTTCAAACAATACCTTTTAAGAAGCAAATGAAATATCAATTTATCAAAAATATTGTGTTTTATGGTTTGAAAATACACTTGGTCTTTGCGCCGTGGTTTTTTTCTCATTCCCCATCAACATCCGACAAAATAATTGTAAATATCAGATGTCGACGGGGGAAACTTGGGGAGCGAGTTCCAGACGGACAGCGACTCCAAGCCCGTTGCAACTTCCGGTCCATTGAGTTGTCACTTAAAACTCCGTAGCCAATCAGCAGGCGGCTTCCTAAGGCCCGCCCACAAACAAAAAAAAGAAACAAATCAGGGACCGTAAAGAACAAGTGTATTTTCAAACAATAACATACAATATTTTTGAATGATTTCTTCGATATTTTTAATTCGCTTTGTGAATCTAATCCCATACAGGGGCAGATAAATGCAATTTAGATAAATGTCAGATCAACTGACATGTGATGTGCATGGGTCTCTAGAAATGTACATTTATTGTTTAAATTTTTTGGTTTAAGGAGCAAAAGAAGTACAGATACTATCACACATGCAGTACTTGTATAAATGCAATACAAATTTAATCGTGATACAGTTAAATTGTAAAAAAACATACCTTATACAGCAGACTGTATATGTATATATATGTATATACATATACATATATGCATAAACATACATGTGTATACATATACATAAACATACATGTGTATATATGTATACATACATACATATATATGTATATATTTTTTTTCATGTTGCTCGTACACTTGAATTGCCTCGTTCCCAGTGCAGCAGCAGAAGCAGCAGCAGCAGCAGCAGCAGCAGCACAAAAAGCCCGAGCAGAATGGTCCGGCCACATTATGGTTGAAAGATGAGGACCTCGCCCCCCTCTCCCGCCTCTTTACTGCAAACCTTTTTTCTGAAAAGTGCTCCAAACGGAGCCATTACACGATTGAGGAGAAAATATTTGCTTTTATCACCCATCTATGTGAACACTGGCCACATCCATGGCCCAGTGAAATGCTCCGTGTGTGTGTGTGTTTGTGCGTGTGTGCGTGTCATCGTTTCCAAATAATTTACCATCTGCAATTAGCTGATTCTAGTTGTCATCACGGTACTGTGTGAAGTCTTTAGGAAAGAAGTTAATGTATTAAAGAGACTAAAGTAAAAGACTGCATTTCAACATGTATATATGCAGTCTATTTATATATATCTATATATCTATATGCATCACTGATGATTGTGCACACCAGTTGAAAATAAAAATGACCCCTGCCTGACAAATTAGAGGTAAACCTGTTTGACAGGCCCCCGTTTGGTTAGAACAAATGTGAGACATGAGAAATTGTTTGACACACTTTCATAAAAGCAAGTGGCGACAACCCATCCTTTAGCGTGCGGTAATGGCCCTTCGTTGTTAGATTCAATGGAAAAAGCCATTCATACTGTTATGTGATTGAAAAGAAAATTGAATCCTTTTGATGTTATAAATGTGTCTATTACCGCATTTGCACACAAAATTTCTATGGAAATTACAGAGAAAGGAGTGATTCTCTGCAGGAAAGGTTTGGGAATGACATATTGAATTCTATTCCTGCCTGAATATCAATATAGTGTGTACATTCAGGGAAAAACTCCACAACTATATGATATTTCACCGGGCTGAAGGGCTAAAATTACTATACTGTGCGTGTATGAACATATGAGAAAGATGCTAATGGTCAGATATTTCTTATGTTCCCGTGAATGGCCTCTTCAGTTTACTACGAAACTTATGACAAACTTTGTCTCTTGACATGATGAGGTCAGGAAAGGGTCATCTCAACATGAAGTACCTGAAAAATTAAATTCTAATAGGAATAACTGTTGAGGGTGATGTTTCTCTTATTTGTCCTGCAGTCTGTCAGTGTCGAGATACAGTATTCTTAGTTGCTTGAGCTTTTATGTCTTTTATCCTTTATTCTGTACAGCCCTTTGATCCACTGTGTTTGTTTTAAAGTGCTTTACAAATAAAGTTGGATTGGAATTGGATAATTTTCAAAATTAAGGTTTGTTTTAATATGCAACCATATTTAGTTCACAATAAAAAACATATTCATGATGCCAAAGGTATCTATTAATTAAAAAAACAAGCAAAAAAACATAGAAATTACTCATTATTACTTTACTATATTATTTGGACTTTGAGACTACTGCTATAAATGGTTAGTTTTTCTCCCTTTTGATTGTTTTTCATCTTAATAACTGCACTATAATGTGTAGACTAGTGGTTCTCAAAGTGGTTTTTATACCGAGTACAAAGTCGAGAGATAAGGTGACTCTAATTATTATTATTTCATTTATTTATTTATTTTTCTCATCTTGCACATGCTGATCAATTTGAACCTTTTTAATGCACACGTATGGCGACATTCTCAAACATAAGTTATTTATTTAAAGCTGTTCTTTAAATTCTGTGGTGAGTGGTCAAGGTTTTTACGCTTTTAAATTCTAATAATTAGTATAAATAAATCTGGAGAAAATGTATTTCTATTTGAATGTGTATTTAACAAAATTAATGAGACTATACATTTCCCTCACGTATGACTCACTCTTATGATAAAGAACACAGTGTAATTAATTTTTTTTACTGTCAATAACCCTCACACAGTCTTCTTTGATAAAGTTCCTGGAGGAACCTATTTTCAAGTGTTTTTAATATTCTGTGGAGAGTAATATGTGTTACACGTGGCAAAATTACTGACAAAACATGTACGGAAAATGGAAAAAAAAAGGAATCTGCATTCAAGGTAGCACACCTCATAATTTAACCCGTCGTTGAACACAAGCTGCTTTCTGATCACGACACCACAACATTATTCAATTGCCTTAATGAGTGCATTTAAAGACTATTCAGCTATACTCGTATTTGATGTTTTCGGGCCTGTTGTAAAACATTTTGAAGTCTCAGCAAATGGTTGTAATAGCTTCCTTTCAAAATGGTGATAATGATTATGGATGTATTCAAATGAAATTAAATCTCAAAGACCGTGATGCAAGTCAGTGTGACTAACTCAAGCGCATCAATCATTTTCCTGAAGCTTACAGGAACACTGTCAATTCACTACGAGGTACTTTTGATGTCGGACACAAAGGAATAATAATTGCTTTAATTCAAAGGTACACTTTATACTTACAATTTCAATCAAATTCCAATCTAGGATCAAAAAGATATGCGTGTGAATTATGCTGCCGAGCGGTCTAATCCCTGAGTTTGAGGACAGATTTTCCCCCAGAATGTTTAGTAAATAGAAAAGCAGATGGCGGGGTAGTTTTCTGCACTTATTACATTGAAAAGATGCACAAAGTTTCCACCCCGCAGGACATAAAATCAAAACACCATGATTAAAAACGAGTATGTTATATGAGACGAAGGAAATATGGGCTCAGATGAATAACTTTAAATTAGAAAATATGCACCAATTTTAGTCATTTGCTGAAGTGTTAGATCAGAAGTGCTGCAATGCCAGGGAGAAAAAAAAAGAAAAAGAAAAACCCTCATAGCTGGACAGAAGTGGTCTTTGGATTGCGGTGCGTGCAGCTTCCTTCAGAACTGCCACACTTCTCCTGCATCATCAGAGGAACCGTGGAGAAAAAAAAAAAAGAGTCATGCAAAGTGGCGAATGTTGTTGTTAATGTGATGGATGTGACCTGAGGACAACGGGATATTAATTTGCATGTGATTAGGAAGACTGTGATTGAGTGGATACAGAAGTAGCATGCTGTGGTGTGTTGTTGCCGTGTCATGAGGTTGTCATCCGGTGTGTGTGCGCGTGAGCGTGTGTGTGTGTGTGTGAGAGAGAGAGAGGAGGAGAATGTGTGTATTTGAGTGTAAAACAGGCTCAGTGGCTGCAGGTGTGAAAGTAGCCCAGGCTGTGAACTCCACACACACTCCCTCATCCTCTCTCTCACTTCCTCTCCCCCTCATTTTCTCTGATTTGGTTTTACACTGCTGCACAGTACTCATTTGCATCTGCTCCTGACACCCTTGTACTAGTCACAAGCAGCCCCTCAGACACACACACACACTCTCCCCCTCTCTCCCTCCCTCCCTCCCTCCCTCCCTTCCACACCCACATGTACACAAACTATCATCATTTGCAACTTGTCCTGTCTCTGCAGTGTGATAAAGACGACGCTCATAGTACAACATCTGTAAACTTTCTCTATGTTGAAATACGCTCGTAACATCAGCGCTACGTGAAGTGTGTCCGCAAGGGAAGCTCAGCTTTACATTTGTGTTGTGTTTACATTTCAACTTCTGCTGGTCGCTGTGTGTCATTTGCTCGTTATAAAAAATAAATAAAACCACCATTATAGCATTTCAGTTTTACGTAATTATTGCCTTTCCTTGCTCTAGTTGTACGTTTGCAGAATTAAAGTAAGAATTTATGTATAAATAACTGGGCCTGATATGAGCTTCCCCTGTTTCAAAGACCAGCAAACGCCACTGTTGTTTAAACTGCAGCCCAAATGGGATTTTTAAGCATCTCCAGAATGAATCTTCAGCTAAAAAAAAACCCTATTTTGATCACTTTTTTAAAAGATCTTTTTCAATGTGAACGTCTCGGTCGCTCAGATAGGATTTCAAAATGTCTTCACGTCACTCGCAGCGTGACGCGAATGACGATAACAACGAAGACCTAGAGGGATGGAAGTTAATTGGAGGCGTGTTAAACGATAGACACAATATTTAAATTAAAAAAATTCTACTCCTATATTACTACGCGATTCCACCAGGGGTCGCTGGTCTGCCTGCACCACACTCCACTGTCACTCCATTGGTGATGGCACAACTCAGCGGTCTTCTCTGTGTCTGTCACTTCTTCACTTCCATTTTGTTTATATTGTTGGAGACTGCTTGTTTTACCGGGGGCGTGGCCTATAGAAATCCATGTGAAAGACCAGATTAGACAATCAGCTTGGATATGCTTACAAGTCTAAACAAAGCCTAAGACTCTCTACCTTCCATGAACTCTAAAATATTAAATTAATTGAGTCATTAGAGCAGAAACTGGATTTCACCATGTTTTATTGCTGCCGTCGTCTTTTTCTTCGCTGTATCGGCTTCTTGTATTTTTAAAAGACCGGTTTTAGTTTGACTAACACGATAATTAACTTATATAACCTGCGTTTACCATAAACAAGATCAGTTAAAGTAGAAAGTTTCAAGAAGCTCCTGTGCTTCTGTGCGCCTGTGGTGGCATCCTTTGTCTAATATTTAGTCGTCTGTTGGATGTGCGCGTGTTTATTGGGGGCAGGGACTTGAAAACATATGTTTCTGCTCATGCCAATGTGTTTACGGCAAAAGATTCAAGCACGGATGCATAAAGGAGCTCATAATCAAATCTTTTTAATCCAATTAATTTATCCAAGCAGCAGAATGAGCGGAATATATCAGGTGGCTCTGGTCACGGAGCCGTGCTCATGAGAGCACTACGACGAAGTTCAATTAAGACACAATATAATAATTATAAACTGACTCAAGAGACGAGGCAGGGCTCATTTCTCCCGAGCGTCGTTCTTTTGAGAAGCAGCCTGTTTTCTTAATCACAACTTATTGGACAAGTGGGCAGAGAGAGATTCGCCCGCAGATAAATGCACCTATTATTAATATTATTTTAACAATGTTCTTCAGTGCCACAAATCACTTTCCTCTACACATAAACTTCACATAACATAATATCTCGAGTCATATTTTACAAACCCTGCTCTGCTTTTTCTGCAGAACCACACGTTTCATCATACACAGCAGTGGAGCTTTAAATGTGAATTTTTGGCAGGAAATGCAGAAGAGTAATTAGAAACAAAGGCTTCGGATATGTCATAAACAGTTTTGAACAGGCGTTGTGCTCATACATTTCCAAAAAGTTATTTTGGAGCACTGTAATCACACTGCTTATGGGATTATTAGGTTCTTGTGAAACATTTCATACAGCTTAAGAAAGTGGGTACAGTAAGAGTGCCGAACAATCCTGAGCATTTGCAAGTCACAGGTCAGGCTAATTATGTCTCCTTGTAGAAAAAATAAGCCTGACCCCGCACAACTCGTACAATCACGCATTGATTTTCTAAAGAGAGCTTGTTTAATAAATTTAGCTGCAGTAGCAGGACCAGGTGGTCAATCATTGTCCCATTCTCAAAGCCCTTGATGAGCGCTGAGAAAGATCACAGAAATAATACAGCATTGTTCTGTCTAATTACAGCGTGTCACAGACAAGAGCGGATTTGCATTTTAAACAAGCACTTGTTCTGATTGAGGAACAATTGTTCTATATTTCATTAAATGTGAGCCATGCAGAGGGCAGCACAGAGACAGCCAGAGGAGATATATATAAATATATATATAAATATCTATATACGCAGCAAACATCCAGTTTTACTCAAACATGTTCCGTCTGCAGTTCAAGTTATTCTCTAATATATGTTTGTTTGTTTTCGTTTCTTTTACAGTTATGCATACTTTAGTGATATTTTTCCTCCCACCAATGATTAATTTAATCTCGCAGCCTTCTTCAAGGTCTCACCCCCCCCCCCCCCCCCCCTCATTTCAAGCAGAAATGAGAGAGGGTCTGAGGAGAAAGGCAGAGGAAGAAGAACTAAAACAAGATGCTAGAATCAAATACACTTTAACAGTTTTTGACTGCTTTTGCACTATTTTCTCTGAGTGGATTTGAAGCAGGGCTGGGCTGCTTCCTGAATATCTTACAGCCTCCTCGGTGTCTTTATCTACAATTCCACTTATTTACAGATCACTGGAGGAACATCTGCTCCAACACTTGCCCCAAATCTAAGAAGTGATGTTTTGCAATATACCATTTAATTTTTAATGCTGGAATTCAGTTCTTCTTCAAAACACAAGAACTTTCATAGATGGGCGCCTTTTGATGACAACTAAACAACATCCAATAGCCCGGAAATATATATACACTCGAATTCAAGAGATAAACAAAACTAGTGGCAAACAAACAGCTGCAGTAATGGTAAACACCGCCGAAAGTTGACAATATCAAGGCAATGTAAAAGTCGCGGCAACATTTTTATCTTAGTTATAAACAAGTGTGAATGCGGCTAATCACATGCTATAGAAAATACACAACAAATAACAATAACACATTTTCAAGCTTACACAGAAAGTGCTTATGATGTTAAATTGAGGGCTGAAACAAATACTCGATTACTAAATGAATCGTCAACTATTTTGAGAGTTTTTATGGAAATTTCCGCTTTTTAAATGTGAATATGTTCTGGTTTCTTTGTTAAAACTGAATCATTTTTGCGACATTTGAGAACATCGTCTTTTCCAGGTTTGAGAAACACTGATCGACATTTTCTGTCATTTTATGGACCAAAGGATAACTCGATATAATAACGATTATGAAAATAAGCCTTAGTTAAATGTTATAACGAGTATATTTATTGAAATCAGAAACCCATATAACCCGTAAAGGTGTATCTATACGTAGAAATAACTTAAAGATGTCTTTACTGGATTAAAATAAAGGAAAAGTTTACATTGCTCCTGGTCCACACAGTTATTCTCACAGTTAATTATCCCACACACACACACACAGGAAGTAGTGATGCACCTGTTCATTTGTGCGTCAGTGCCGTCTGGCCTTATGCCAGCACGTGCCACTTCAGCTCCTGCCAGACACTGACACACGTATTTGATTTTCAGTGCAGCATAATAGGCCATCAGCTTAATCATTGCTGAGGATTATCATCTTGACCCTTTTGTGTGAAGATTTCCACAAACGGGAAAGAATGGCTCATCACAGCGACGTTTGAATGTGGCTCAACAACAGTTTACATTTCCTGCTACATTGTGAAGACATTTCTTGTTCTTTCTTTTTTTACCCATTTTGATTTGTGCAACTATTTACAGTATCACAGATGTTTATATTGTATTATTTGGGAACAACATCTTTGGGATTTATTGTGACAAAGACACCACATCAGTTTTCTTTACCAGGTTTTCACACAGTACACACAATATGCTGCACAAGTTGCTGTTATTATCATATTTATGACAAATTTAAGTTCAATCTGCACACGTCAGAATGTCTGATGTGCTGAGCCTGCATTCCGGAAACACTAAAGAAATAATAATAGAAAACATCAATGAGCAATGAACCAATCAGAGAGATGATGAAAAGCAGCGTTTATGCTACAGTACCTCATTAAATAACTGTAAGGTCAGACCACAGTTTGTAGATATGGTGCACGTGACTGGCTCAGCTTCTCTCACTCATGATGCAGGAGACCGGCTCGGCTGATAAATCATTATCATTTAATCGCTCCGAGTCGCCGTCAATGTGATTTATAGCAAAATCCAATGGTCCATAATTTGATCACAAGTTATTGGTCATCGTAGTTCTCGTAACTTTGCGTCCGTTTTCTGTATCTATCGTTAAAAAAAGGATAACATTTATATGATTTAACTGACTTGAAGTTTGTGTGAATATTATCTCATAAAAACACACACAGTATGTGTTCCACAACATTTGAGCATCTCTTCCTCTCATTTTATCCTCTGTTCTGCAGCGTTTACCATTTATATTGACTGTATTATGATGCCAATGCTGAGCTTGAGATGTATGATGCAGATGGATAGATTGTTTAAGTTAAAGTAATGTTAAAAGTCAGTGTTGAACACATGAAACAAGTAATAGAAACAAAACTCGGATTATTAATTATTTGTCAGTGATCTGAAACTCATATTTGAATATGTACCACAACTATTGGTTATACGGACAAATTAAATCTGACCACGTGTGCATTTCCAGCTCTGAATAAGTGACAGCACTTGCTTTATAGTTGTGCAACGGCGCATTTCTGAGCACAGAGATCTTTCCATCTGTGTCCGCCTTGTGAGAGCAGAGAGAACAAGTCGGTCCCTTTTCCGCGCTACCTGCCCCTGCCGGGCCTTCTCAAATGTTTTTGTTGGCACAACTCATGGAGTTTATCCATTGTACTTATGCTGTTTTCTGCCGGCAGTTGGAAAAGTAGTCAATGTAAACATGAAGTCCAAATCAAATGGGGGGTTTACAGATTATCTATCCACACATGCAACTTTGTGATTCTCGCTGCTGTGGTAGTACGTTGACTGATATTGAGCAGTGGAAAGTACAGCTTTGCTACTTTTAGACTGATGCAGCTGTTATTAAGCGGTAAAACCTGTCAACGTTGGGTTGTGAAAAATAGGGAGATTTTCTTGTGCTTCAGTCGTTTTAGAGACAAAAGTGTATCAGAGTAGTGGTGGGAGGAGCCAGACTATTAACAAAGTACCAATACAATAATGTAAAAGTATTCCGTTTCCTCATATGGTTACTTTCTTCAAAAGTCCTCAACTGGCACAGACATGTCCTTGACTTCACAACCAGTGGCGAGCTGCACGAGATGGCAGATGCAGTCCAAGTCCTGGACTTTCTGGTTGGCTGGTTATGACAGAGTTGTGTGTCTGCCCTTCATGACACTGGCATTGTCTGAGTTAAACGCAATGAGCCGCTCCCATGGAATGTTCCTTCCCCTAACAAAAACATAGAAATCATGCCTGCAGTTGGAGGTTCCATATTCCAAAACCTCCTCTGCTTTGTGGTGGACTATGTCAGTATCAGACCGATTCTGATACCGATTCATATCCCTAGTTTCAGGTTCTTCTTCCATTCTGCACTGATGGAGGATAACGGAGACAGGAAGCAAATGTAGCAACAAGCTTTTGAATTTTGAGTTTATGCAATAAGCCTCTGGCTTTCCAGATAGCACAATAATTGTGTACTATACAATCACTATCACTTTAAAATTGGGAGATCTGTGTGAGGAATTACAACTCAGCGGAGAAAGGGTTAAATAATTGTGAGTCTTCCTATTTTTAGCACTGCACTCACACTCACCTCAGCCCTTATGATGGAATTGAACAGATGGGACAAATTAAAGATTAGGGGGGAAAAAAACCCTTACAGAAATATTAAAGAACAATTGACGAAATCACATAGAACTGATCTGAATTAAAATAAATCAGCTGTTCTGCATCTAAAAGAAGTACCGTCATTTTGGTTACCGTATTCATATAAAATCAAAATGAATTCAAGCTATGTGGTCCCGTGCATCGCTGTCATGAGGCAGTGGAAAGAGTTTGAGTGACTGAGCAACAAAAACCTGGTCTGAAGTCAAATGGCGCGTATTTCTGTTATTTTAGGGCCACATTGGTCAAAATAGTCGTACTATGTGCCAACAAGTGCACTCTGCTCGTTACACACGCACAGATGGAATGCCTGTGCACAAAGTGAAACCATTCCCGCTGCAGAACGGGAGATGTCACTCTGATTGGTTTATTGCATTATGCTCCCAGAACACGCCCACGATTAAAGAAGAGGATTCAGTGGAGCCTTTTGAACCTTTTGTGCCTGGTGCAGGGATTTTTGTCACATTGTAAATGCACATGCATGATTTTTTTTGAGCTTACATTTTAAATAAGACTGTGTAGCTAATTTTTAAAATTTACTTGACATGTTTACTGTTTTTAATACACTTAATACCCACATAGAAACTTTGTGTGTGCGCCCCCCCCCCCCTCTATATACTTTCTACAAAAGTGATTTATTCACCATCTATATATCTTAGATGTCACAGAACTGGAACGCAGGTGGTTCATTGCTGCGACGGGCTTGAAATATGGAATTGTCTCCATGTGTACACATATTCTTTGATTAACGACTGACATTTTACCACAATAATTTACTGCAAAGTTATTTACCTGACTAGAAAATAGTAAATGCCATGTGAGACATTTGACTGAGATCAACAAAATGTAACATTGTGACATGGTAGCAGTAATTCAGCCAAGTGCAGTTTACCTTTAATAGTAATAATGAATGCAGGTCCAGAAATCACAGGACTCTCTCAGAACACAGAACATCACACACACATTTACACATGGTGCTTTGTAAAGGTGCTTCCAGCTCCTAAATGGAAACACATCAGCAGTCTTTGGCTGTGACTGATGTCATTGTCAGCTGCCTCGTGTTGCTTTGACAGCTCCTAATCACACTCCTTGTGTGGTGCGTACTCGCCATTCAGCATAGCAACAACACTGCTTCTTGCACCTGTCAGTCAATGTCAGTGGGTGATACTTTCCCCGGGGTGTGGTTGTCCATCAGGACAGCGCTGGTCACCGGTTTCACATGTCCTTCTCTTTGAGATTGATACCATACAAAGCTGGCTGGGCTCTCATTCCTTCTCTCTCGCTCTGGCTCCACTTCAGCTTCACCACGCCGGCCAGGAATAGGCTGCTGGCCTCGTATTGACAATGCAACCGCATGATTCAAACAAAAAACCCCAAGTCTTTCTACTTTCTCTTTTTTCTGAACGTGGGATCGATATATTGTGCTATAGAGGTTGCTCCCACAAAGACAAGAATATGTAAACTTTTGTTTTACACTCTCTGTCTTTGGGAAAACTTCAAATGGAGGATACATCAAACAGAGAACAGAGCACTTTGATCTCACTCTGAATGCAATGAAGTTACATTGCATTAAAATTTCAGATCTGGACTTGAAAATAGAGAACTGTAGAGAAACCTGTAGAGTAAAGAGACCTGTGTATTGGAAGGCATATTGTACGTTCGAAGAAGGCAAGCTTAAATAAAATTCATGTATCTTTAGATGATAAACTGATGACAGATTTGCCCCAAGGTCCCGAGAAGTTTGGAGAGTCCAAATTGTTGCTTTAACACGTAGGTTTGTGTTGGATTATGACAATGGTTAAGTGGTTTGTGCCACTAAAAAGCTGTGTTTTAAAATGCACTTTTAGAACCTTTTTTTTTTTATATGAAAACATACGCAGTGGTTGCAGAAGCAACAATGCTCTAACAGTACGACTGCTGTTGTCAGCAGGCGTCAATACGAGCTGACAAATGACCCAGGCGGGCAAGACAGTATAATTTACCACTGATTAAACAGCAGGGCTCTTAACACAGAGCCAGGGTTCATACGGTTAACACAACTCATCTTTATGCAAGCATATATTATAACCTTACATGGGTGACATGCCCCCGCTACACACACACACAGCATATACTGTACAGCATCTGTCAGAGTGAATCGAGCGTATACTGCTACGATGAAAACTAAAAGACACTGTTGATAATGTAAAACAAGACAAAATGCAGAAATGAGAAATAAGCCCAATGAGATCATCCCCTATTTTCATAGTACACATCATTTTAGGATTATTATTATACTCCATCTATATGATAATGTGTCAAATAAATTAAAAGACATAAATAAAAGTAGACATTAATCAGTTAATTGGGCAGATTTTTGCCTTCCTGCATCTGTCAATTATTATTTAACCAAGCAGCCAAGTTTACACCTTGTTTCACGTTCACTGGTTCATGTATTTAATATACGTCTTTCTTTATTTTTTTTATTTAAATCAATAAATCCATTTGCATTTTCATTTAAATGTAAGGGTGCTCATGTTAAGCAATTTCTTGCATCATTTATTCTTATTTAACTGTTATATTTTATCCGATCAAAGGGAAAAACAACAAAAATATATAAATAAATAACATTTGAACTGATTTTCTAAAGGTCAGCATCAGCCCAAAGCTAACTTCTAAAAAATAAAATAATATGAAAATGATGTTTTCTAAAGTGTCGGCTTAGTTTGATTACTCTTAGTTTAGTTTAAACAGTTTGGTGGAAATATCTAATTGTAATTTGTGAATGATTTGTAAATGAACATCAACGAACAATCTCTTTATCCATGAACTTGTTCACGTGTCGGATGAATTGAAAGAAGAATTCCCGCTCATCTTTAGAGTCACTGAACTGAAAGACACGACGGCTACATGAAGTTTACACTTTACAGCTGTTAATATATTTGAAAATGATTAAGTTTGGAGGTGGGTCTATATTTGGGGTGGGGATCTTTTCCATTAGGGGGTGATTAAATAATGATAAGCTTGTGAATATTTACTGTGATATTACAGTGAATGTAGCGTGTGACCCACTTTAGACTTTCACATCTGAAAAGGATAAATCCTTTGATAATTCTTTGACTGCAGACACTGTTTGACAGTCAGTTTTGGCGAATAAAATATGCTTCTCTTCTGTTTTCCTCTCTCCTGTCGCGGCCTGTGTTCGAGATGCACTTGTGTTGGGCGGTGATTTGTGCAGTCGGAGGTAAATGTGACTGAGTGATGTGTCATATAATCTCTTGGACATATCGAGAGAACGTTATTCCAGGAGAGGATACGGGGGGGGGCGGCCTCATGAAACATTTATCTGGGAAGAGTACCACAGTGATGGCACAGAGATGGAGTGACAGAATGGAATGAGGTAGAGAGAGGAGAATAACAAGCAAAGTGTGTTTGTATAGGCGTCCGTCTTTCACTCGTTCCTCATATGTTGGGTAAAGGTAAAGATATTTTTTGCATTTACATTTAAAATGAATAATCCTTACATAACCCATGGGCAAGCATATACATGAACATATAAAACACACACAGACACAGAGTTTGGAACGTGCTCTCAGGGCTTAGAGAGGCTTTCAGTGTGATAATTCCTTACAAAAACCCCGAGGCTGAGCTCTGACACAAAGCTTATAATCTGCCCAACTGTTCCAGTGATCAAATTCAGCACTGGCTCATACCTGGCATTAACATGCGTCGTTGGTGATCTGGGCACAAGTGGACGGCTCTCGGCACATTTACTTCCCATCTGACATTAGAGACTGTCCCTCATGAGCCTTGAGTGACTACTTAAGAATGGATCTCACATCTCTGCTGTGAATGCAAACCAACATGTGCATTATTTCGGTTTGCAGTGTCCAAATACACTGTCAGCAACAGAATTCCTATGCATAGTGTGCTGAAAGGCCCAATTTCTGCCCCTATCTCTTGTTCCTTCCCACTTGGAACCGAGTTACTAGGGTTATTGGTTAAAAGCTATCTGTACGAAATGGGCCGCAATTGCTCGAAGACAGCAAAGGCAGCGCTGCTTCCTCTAGAATGTGATAAAATAAATAGTAAAATATGTACTCTTGTATAACAATAAGACTCATCGTCTGAGGCGATTTTCTTCTCCTATATTTCCGTAGCAGCACGACGCATTAACACCAGTGGAAGCTCAGCCTCAGTTGATCTCTTTGAGAGAGCATAGAGTAGGGAAGCTCAGTGTTTGGAGCAGTGGGCGGGCGTGTAGGCTGGGCTGATGCACGATGATTGGAGGAACTGTCTGAAAGGCGGGAACCACTTTTTTCCACCTATGGTCACACCTCGCCTTGGCCCGTCATTGTTTAGCTTGGTTTTCCACTACAAAATAGTGCCTACTCAGTGTGGGCGGAGTCATCACTGCACAGCTGCATGAAACTGTCGTGACTAGTGGCTTGTAAAGCAGTTGTTTTCAGCGTAACTGAATCATTAGATTGTTGATCAGTACTTCCTCCATGACACAGTCACTGGACTGAAATACTTCGGCAGGGTTTGTGATGCCGCTCGTGATCATCAGTGCTGTTGCTAAATACACCAGACTCCTCTGTTAAATATTGAGATTTTAGACATTTCACTGATAATTGTTGGAGATTAACCCACATTTTTAGGGTCGTTAAGTCTTTTTAACTGATCTACTGTTCGGCATTGTTCGGCTTGATTCTTGTGTCGGACGTCCTGCTCGCGCCTCTTCCTGGGACTCTGGCACACTGACCAATCAGTGGCCGGCAGTCTGGCGACGTCATGCATACTATCTCTAGTAGAAACACTAAAAAACTGTGCCGAGGCAAGGCGAGTCGCGCTAGTGGAAACACGCCAATACAGGATAAAGGAGCCCTTTCTGTTACAGGCCCATGGGGAGTTTGTGAGTGAAGTGTAGTCTAGCAGCCAGTTGTGTGTTATTTGCTTGCAATATTGTTCATATTATACACTGTAAATTAAAAACACTATTATAGCTTTTTCTTGTTTAACTTTTACATAATGATTGCATTCTCTTATTCAGGTTGTTCATTTTTTATCGACGTGAGTCTGGTCGAGTGAAGTGGGCGGATGGGGTACATTCTGTGATTGGTTCGACTTAAATGTTTGATTAATGTCTTGTGTCTCTATGGGCTTTTCAGAAGTTTCATACATCATGGACAAAACTGCCTCGTGCAGTTTAATAACGCAAACTGCATCAGTTGACTAGTCTGTCCTTCAGTGTTGACCGGAACACATTAGTTTACACTGAGAAAATGAACGTCCTAAAATGTGGTCTGAGTAATCAGATCTCACTGCGCCTCAATGCATCGTGGGTACAGATCGAGCCACTGGCAGCTCAATAATTAAACACAGTATGTCATTTCTGCCACTATGGGGTCTCTTTCTCAATTAAAATATTAACAAACCTAGTTTGACGACGTCAGGGAACGACGAGGGATCATGAGCTTTGGCTCACTAATTGAATAAGTGGCTGATCCTCTCGGTCGTTTTCCTGAAGTCGCATTGTATTCAATCTTTATTTTGTGACACAGACTGACTGACTGCCCCTCCTTTGCACATTCTCTCTCCACTCATTTCTGAAGTGCACCTCCGTACAGCTGGAGAGTCTCGTTTCAGCACTTCCTGTACCCATTTCAAAGTAAAAGCACTCAAGCATTTCTGGTCTGTTTCCATCCATTTTTTTCAACAAGGTTTTTATTTTAAAATATTTGCAGGACCGGCAAATATTTGTGCAGCATCAAACTGAAGAGTCAGAGGAGAATTTAGAATGTTTAAAATGTTATTTTTTATGGTGATTGTCAAAGGCACAAACCTTAAGAGGCTTGTGACCTCTACATTCATTATGAGCAGTATTTGTACTATTCTTTTATGTCTTTGCTTTGTTTTCGTCTGTTTTTTTTTCTTCATTTTTCCAACTATGAACAGCAGTCTTGAGAGCCACAATAAATCAAAGTATTATTATTGTTATCATACCAGGACCTTGATATAAACCACAGTGGGCAAAGGACCATGGGAAACATTGCTCACGGTTGTGCTTGGTTGGCTGGTTGTGGTGCTTCATTGCTGGATCTTCAAATGCTGACATACAGCAGAGCCTGGTGGGAGCCTGCTGGAGTGGCCTCTCTCAGAGGGTGGAAAGCTGCTCCTACCCTGACAAGGTCACACTGGTCTCTTGTCATTATCCACTGAACAGACGCAGGGAAAGCATTCCTATTCAGTGTCCATTAGTGCCAGGCAAAGAGCAATTACCACCAGGCAAAGGGCAAACAGTAAGTGGACATGAATGAAGCCATGGTCAGATGTGGTCGTACATGGCAAAGGTCAGTGTTGTCATAATTTAAGACAAGTTAAAATTATAAATAGCTTCCTTGAGAAATACATGAGCAATACGGGTTAAATATCCCAAGTGCATTGAACACTGTCCATTAGGGCTCTTTAGTGCAATAGAGCAGCATCATTGACATTATCTGAATTGTCTTTCTCTAAACGCTTTACACAAATAATCTGCATCGGCAATTTATCACGCAGTAATGAGTTGGAGATTGGTACAAGCTTTTAGTATCAAGATGAGTTTGATATTCTCATTTAATCCATAATGGAGTCATCGATTATGTCAGGTGAACAAACGTTGAATTACATTAAAAAATGTCCTTTATCCAGCAGAGGGACGCCACTTTCACAGATGCATACAGTAAATGTCCATCGTGGCCTTCAGCAGAACAAATATTGTCAGCAAGTCTCGGATTGGCTTGCATAACGTATTGAACTATTACAGTAATAGGCGTAAGTACTCAGGTGGTAATGGGTCAGTCGAGAGTGCCTATGCTCAATTCTCACACACTGAAAAGAACAGTCGTGTACAGAGCCATGTCAAAATGGAATTCTCTACCCTCAGTATTAGCAAAAAATCCATCTTAAAACTCTTTATAAGCAGATGTGCAAATTCAAACTGTGTGTATGAGTGACTCTTTTTACTGATTACATTACTGCTGCACTTATATGCTAGAAAACACCTAGTCCTGGTTAGTATTTTTTCTCCATAGCATGGGGGCAGTAACCCTGGACTCCAGGAAAAGTTATTATTACCTCGTGTAATGATAATGAGGATCCAAATAAACGAAACCAACCAGAACGTCTGAACAGCAGCTGTGTATCATTTCAGGGGCCGCTTCCCTCAGAAGGTGCTTTTGAAGCCTGACAGCATGGCCACAAATCCAGCTATTGCATTTCGCATGGCTGAAGTACGTCTTTGTGCAATGAAGGATCCAAACAGGTGGATTTTTCCGATTCAGGATTCGTTGAGTGCTGGAGACAAATGTTTGATGGAGGTCAACAACAAACACGTTCAAAAAATTTAATCACTGGGCAATTCAATTGAACATGTCCTCATATTCAAGAAAGAAAGATCTTAATGGCCCAGTTTATAAGAATTATTGACATCTAGTCATGAGTTTGCAGATTGTAACTAAGATGACCTTCAATTGGTTTTGTGTGTGCAGCCATTCTTGTGTTTGTCGAGTAAGCTCACAATTTACAATGAGCAGAGTAGATACATTCTGGCGCATAATGGTGGCCTAGTCTTCAAATACAAGGACCTTTTAGCCTGAAGGCTAACACAGCTCAAATAACAACTAAATGAATTACGAAATATCAAACTTCGTATGGAACCACTTGCCACATTTCTGGATCTAATGCCCCGACACTTTTTCCAGAACACACTTCGTACAGCTCAAATGAAAGCAGAGACTCAACTGATTCTGAGGATATAAGTCAAAGCACTCAACACTAGAGCTGAAACAATTAATCGATGAAACGATTATTAATCGATTACTTGATTAATCGACAACTATTTTGATAATCGATTAATCGGTTCAAAGCTATTTTAATGATTAAAACAAGATTTCTAATTGAAATGTGGGCATTTTCTTTATTTCTTTGCTCTGGATTTAAGAAATCATTAAAGTGAATCATTTTGGTTTGTGGACAAAACAATTTGACATTTGAGATCATCATCATCATTTCCAGGTTTGACGAACACCAATCAGCATTTTTTAAGGTTTTCTGATATTTTATGGACCAATGGATTAATGGATTAATTGTGAAAATAATCGACAGATTAAGTAATTATGAAAATAATCATTAGTTGCAGCTCTACTCGACACCAAACACCACAGAGATAAAAACCAAACAATAAAGACAACAGAAATCGGTTCACCGAAACGACAACTACAAATTTGCTCTTTGATGTTTCTCCGTCAACAGTTGATATTACAGCGATACAACGCTCTGTCTGGCTGATTCTATAAATCTTTTACGATTTTTTATTTAAAGTGTGTCCAGTTGCCTACAGCTAACTAGTGAAGGTAGTCTATTCAATTACCCATCTAAATGTTACACACTGGACCTTCTCATTTTGTTAGGCCACATCCACTGAAGGAGGCAGTTGCTGGTTTGAGACACATGGAAATTGCATCTCTCAAAAGTTGCTTTGAAAATCCAGTGAGAAGATCTACCATGTTTTTTTTCATTTGTTTCACATACAAAAGGATCATTGCTCTTGGCTGTGAAGAGTCACAGAGAAATGACAGTTCTTATCACCACTCCTCCTCCACTTAACTATCCTGAAGTGAGAAAAGATCTCAAAGCCATTCACATCCACAGGAAAGACTCTAGTTAATCCCCTGCTGTTTCACAACTCTAATCCTTGCAACAGCGACATGTTGTCAGTGACAGGTTGTTGAGTTTGCAGGGTAACCCCCCACTCACAGATTTAAAAAAAACCCACGAGGTTCTGTGGTATGATAACATTCTGGTTACGTTTGTTTCCATTTTTTCATGTTCTGCTGACAATGTGACCCTATAATGAAGAACATTTTATATTCATTCTGCTCTGAAGAGACAATAAAAACAAATGAAATTGTCAAATTGCATCGTGATAGTAGGATTTAATGTCTATTGATTGATTTGTCTCAAATTCAACTTTGAGAAACAAGAAAACAGTCCAGTTTAATAATTCCTGCTAGCTGCCCGGTGTAGCCTTTGAGAAGCACGGCGGATTTAAATTCTCTGCCAAAGTAATATTGACGAGTAAAGATGAAAAGGTAGCAACACATTCTCTCATGTATCATTCTCTCTTCTCATGGTTTCTCTATAACAAAGCCGGACAATTAAATATGAACAGCAACATTCCCTCACAATTATTACAATTAATTACGACTTAATTTGCTCAAGGCAGCACAAGTCAATGAAATGATTCAAAACACAAATGACTTGTTTTCATTTCCCATCAATGACATCGTCTATAATTCTGCTTATCTTGATGTTGGGCTGAACAAACACAGAGGCAGTGGGTTAATATTTAATATTTTTAATATTATTCTGAGAAATCCAGAGAGAATATTTGTCTAAGTCTATGTCAAAGTGTTCCTGTTAAAGGGCCACTTATAAAAAAATATAGCTGTTGTTTTTTTTTACTTATTTACACAGATAAATGTGTTATTCGATCATCAGACAGCGAATCTGAGACACATGTTTCCTTCCCACAACAACAGAGGAAGTTGGGATTGTAAACCATTTATTAAATTGACAAAAAGTTGACATCAAGGTCACTTCCTTCAAAGAAAATAAAGGCCCTCTGTACTGTGTTTCTGTCAGGTTTTATGACCGAAAGACGTGGAAAAAATCAAATAAATAAAAATAAAATTTAATCCAACTATGTAATAGAACGTGAATTAAACAAAACAGCAGCATCGTAATGATTTTAAGTTTATTCTTCATTTGACCATGTGGGGAAAAAATGGGTGAAGCCACCCTTTAAGTATTATTTGCAACTATATTTAGATATTTTAGATATCCGTCTTATGAAAGAAAATGATAATGTTCATCATAGTGTTGCCAGTTTTAACATTACAATAGGCCCTTTAAACGTTTGGCCACCTGTGTTGTTCTTTAACGGTGCTTTATCAATGAAATTGGATTGGATATTAATCTTTAAAGAAAAAAAGCTGTCACTCTGTTAAATTCAATATCGCATGTAGTGTTAATAGGTGGAAGTGACTCTGGACCACCTGCTCTGATGTCACAGGAAAAAGCAGCGAGGACTGATGATTGTCCAGCCCCTGTCGGCAGCACAGAGGCAGGAAAGCTCTGGAAAAATTGCCCTCCCATCTTTAGTGTTAGATGTGCAACTACAAATTTTCACACACACCTCCTCCCTCTTTGCACTTTCGTGCCACACAGGGGTGATCAGCTGGAGGAAATCAAGCCCCTCTCTAAATTTCCTCTCAACTGATTAAGATAAACTGCTTTTCAGCCATGGTTACCCCCCCAACCAATCAATTAAAGTAATCAATTAAAGGCCTGCCGGCTGAGCCTTTGGTAATTGAGGGTTGAATAAACACAGGCTGCTGATACTGATGATAAAGCCGTAACAAAACCATGGGCATGAAAAGGGCTTGAAATATGTAATTCCTGGGGTTTGAATAAGTCTCAATTGTGCGATATCACAGAGAAGCGATGTTTAGTTATTTACTTCATTTCATACCCAGCTCAGTCCTGGCTGTTTATCCTGCGCCGCCAGAGATTCAGCCCTAGGATGTTAAATATTGAATAAAATCATCAGCCAGGCCTTTCCAATTGGCCGTGGCTAGTATTTGAAAAAAGTGCCAGTAGAATTCAAACATGGCACTGTGTTCCAGCATGTTCTCCAGTGAAAACAAATCCTCGGAGGAGGGTGAAAGAGACTCTTTGGCCAGACTTGGCCTCTCCACTCCTGGCTTCAGGTCCAAGAGGTGAGGAAGCTGTCTGCACTTCAGGGATCCTAAAATATAGTCACGCTGCACGCAGGGCTCCCTCACTGAGTCGCATTCACTTTCATATGCATTCTCGTCTGTTCCCCTACTTAAATTTTTACATTCGGATTCACTGACAGAGCAGAGTTGGCAGATCAAGATAAAGAAATGTTTTAATATTGAACAGAATTAAAAAAAAACGAAAAAAAAAAAACAAGTTAGAGAATTGTTAATTTTTTCCTTGATGCATACATTTTTCATCAGCCTTTCATCAGTGTCTCGCTCGTAGTCTGTGCATTTGGTTTGAATCAGTGTGCTTTTGTTGGGGTTATGCGTAGGTGGCTGTGAGTCTCAAACTTATGAGCTCCTCCTCCTCCTCTGCTGTGCGGCTTTGTGAGCGGCTCGTCTACAGAGGTTTTACTGGAGAGTGGAGACGTTAGAAACAGAGCGATAAGATTTGTGTGACCCTGTTTTTTTAACTTTTTTTTACGAGGTCACCTTTTACATGTGAGCGCCGTCGGAACGCGGATCTAAAAAAACTGGCTGTTAAGTCGGCTTCCAATGTTTTCATGACTCGCAGCATGACGTGGCCTGGATTCTGTGTTTAAGAGCAAAAGTGGGGTCTACTCGGTGTATTTGTCGGAGAAGGTCAACTGAATGTGGACTTTTCTATTATAAATCAGGGCAGTTGATAGCTGATATACACTTTCTTTCTTTTCTTTTACGCCGTCTCATTATATAGAACAATTTAATAGAAACAAATGCACAAAAATGCTTAACGTAAAGGAGCACTAACGATGTATGTCTCCAATCTGCACAGCATTGTAGTGCTATATGTTTTAAATAAAATAAAAAGAATGCACAAACTGCTTATTATCAAATATAATTTGGGGAAGCCTCAGATTGTGTTATTGATGGTAGATGGGTTTCATTCGGTTGAAATTAGGGCTAAACAAAGAAAATTCTCTACAATTGATTACAAGAGACATAACTATTCCAACGTGTGAGATTGTGTACTTAATTTGTGATTTTTTTAACACAGTCACAGAAACTTGACTTCCAAATCACACTGAAAACGTGCTATTACATCTTTTACCCACATATTGAAAACACTGCTTTCCAAGTGCATCTTTTTGAACTTGCCTCAGAGTGTAAAAACAATAATAGGAAAACAGTCCCTTGTCTCTTCCGAGGTGTTAAAAACAGTCTTACTGTAAGTACTGTATGTGGACTATGCCCAAAGCACTTTGGGAAAAAAAGTACTATAGCTGCTGCAGCTCATTATCTAACAGCCACATAACATAATTTAACATTTCCTTTGTGTTCAGGGACACCACGGCAATTAGCTAACAAGTGGGTCATCCATTAACCAGGCCTGTGGCCCGGGGAGAGATATAAGCCTCCAGGGCAACACTCAACAATTCTCTGTAATAGAATGGCTAAGAGAAAGAGTCCATTAGTAAACATTTAGGAAATCAGTGAGAAGCTGCAGGTCTCCATGGCTAATTTTATTACGGATTATTTACAACAAATACTCTCTCGGCACTCTATTGTGTTTTGCTCCCTTATCTCCTTTATGATGTTGTTTTCAACTTTGCTCCTCTACCCAGTGCACATTCACATTAATTAACTTGGCAGTCATATATATATCTATATATATATATATATATATATCTATATATATATATATATATATATATATATATATACATACATATATATCTGTCATCACAGTCTTTCGTTTTCTGTGTGTTTTTTGAGCCCAGCCCTCAGTGGGTTGGAGATTGTGATTTTGATCGATGGATGTTGCATTATTCTGTTGTAAAGATGGGTCACACGGTAGTGCAGTGGCTAGTGTTGTTGCTTCACAGCAAGAAGGTAACCAGTTCAGATCCTGTCAGAACCTGTCCAGATCCCCCCCTCAGCTCAAAAACATGCAGATTGGGGATTAGGTTCATTGAAAAAATTGACTGTAGCATCAAGAGGTAGACAGTGAATGAATGAGCAATGATTAGGTTGAGCTTATATTAGCAAAACCATTCATAGAAATGTGGATCTGGTATATTTTATTTTATTTTTACTCCACTTTACCATCTCTGCTGTAACTTCCCAGGCTAACCCGCCCTATGAAACATCAGAGTGAGGAAGAAAATATTCCGTACCACTAGTTTGCCAGTGGGTTGTCTTTGGTTTGCTCCTCATGGATCTCGACTACTCATTGGCTGTTGATGATTGTTTTGATTGAGAGACCACTAGTGGCAGAAATGACATGCTGTGCAGGATTCTTGCTGCCGCCTTTTGACTGACACAAATATTAAAAGCTTGACTGAAATTATACGGCCCTGCATTCTGCGGATTGAGGAGCCACCTCAATCTGAGCTGAGAAGCCTGGTGGTGGACACCAAGCTTGTGATTCCTCTCTCAGCCTCAAACTGTAGATGCTCACAAAGAATGGGCCGCACTGTTGGTCTATGATCTCTACAGGGATGATTCGGTATATGGACACTCCTTTGAAATTGTTTACTTCAAAAATAAATACTTTATGCAGCGTGCTTTTTCTGATGAAATAATTCATTGAACACACTAACATTTGTAATAGCTAACCAGCCCCCTCACAACAGTGTTGGGGCAAGACTCAAGGTTGATCAATAGAGGCCTTAGGGGTTTTATTTTCTGTTCCTTGATCAAGGCTGTCAGATTAGTATAGGTACAGTGCAAATAGGACTGCTTCTTGGACATAGGCAGCGGCGGTGCAGCACAGGTTGGAGCATCGCTCCCTCATTAATATTATTAGGAAAACAGCCTTCGGGCAGTGAGGATGCAGAGCAGCCCACACGAGGCTCGCTGGATACCAACAACAGTACAGCGGCACAATGGCAGAGTGTCAGTGCTTTTTTCACGGCCGCACTAATCAACAAATATGAGCCAAATGTTTAAAGAGCGCACAAAAACACTCATTCCTGTAAGTACTTTGCAAGAAGTTCACATTCTGAAAACTCTCATACTTTAGAGAGGTTATTAATGTTTCCGTTTTCCTTTGTGTTTTATTTTTTTTATGTTTTGTGACTGTTAAATATTCCCCCCCTCCTCTGTTTGTGTCTTCCATATAAAGAAGCCTGTGTCATAACATGGTCAAATGTGAGAATCTGAAGCATTTTATGCAATTTTATTTGTCTGGTTTGCTCCGTCGCACCTTAGAAAAAAAAAGAGAAACATTTCCGTGGAATGTTTTTTTAAAGAGGCATGTGGGAGAGAAAAAAAAAAGGTGAAATATGAGTGAAAGTATAATTAATTAGTGGCAGTAATGCTTCATTTCTTATCTGATACGTCACCAGACGAGGTTGGAGCTTTTCTCATAGTGGCTGTCATCTTGTGAGTAATTATCATTGGTCCGTGTGTCATAAGCCAGGAGAAATAGTGACACTTTTACTGATCTATTCATCTTTTAGTGCTGATGACATCTCCCTCTAGGCTTCGGAAAACAGGTTGTCACCTCCTCAATCCACCAGACAGACAACACAAGTGTTATTAGTATGTGTTCCATATTCAGCAAAAAATAGGTGCAAGTGTCGACAGGCTCTCGATGGCAGAGTCACCTCTCAGTGGCGGTAATTATCGTAAGGGACAATCCTGTCGATAATGAACATTTACTCGTGTTCCAGGCGTACCGTTCAAAATCTGCGCGAGTGCGTGGAAAATGTTGCCGTTTAAATGAACTTGAGTTTCTTCTATTACAGTGTAATGAATTAAAAAAAAAATGTTTTTCCTCATGTCAACTTGCAGTCACTATTTATAGCTGCATACAAATGTTGATTTTGTTTTTCTGAAGGTAAAACTCATACTTCAATAAAAGGTCATTGGGACTTAGAAAAAT
Source organism: Solea solea (assembly GCF_958295425.1). Classification (NCBI taxonomy): domain Eukaryota; kingdom Metazoa; phylum Chordata; class Actinopteri; order Pleuronectiformes; family Soleidae; genus Solea; species Solea solea. The sequence continues at coordinate 2,626,589 of NC_081138.1, forward strand.
CAAGTAGTAAATTAAAGCATCTTGCTTTGTACACTGTCCCTGATACAAATACATTAAATAAACTAAATCTTAACTAAGAAAGGCAGCGAAATCAACTAAAAAAACATCACTGTCGTGTTTTTAATGTAAGCCACTGTTGCCAAACACTCTTAATCAAAGCATTACATGATCAGAAATACATGTTTTTAGTATAATTGTCACATTTTGCAGTATATGTGACAAAGTTTGACATTCAAACAAAGGCTATATGCTTGCTTTGCGATCTAAACCTAAAAGAGCAGCTGGAATTTGATAGGATGTTGCTGAAGAGAGACTCTGCAGTTGTGCATCCAGTACCACAGACAGCCAGTAGATGGTACTCTACTGTGGGGCTAAGTGAAGGCTGGTGTACAGTTGAGTGTTGTGTGAAAACAGAATAATAGTGTCAGAGTTAACTATCACAAGGTCACTAGGTAAAGTCATAATCAAGGTGGTCCTTAAAAGAACTGCGGCAAATCTTCTCAGTGCATCATTTCTCAACGTTACAGAAAAGTTGAGAGTTGCCAGCTTTCTGTAGATGTGTGTGTGTGTGTACCTGCATGTCCTGTGTTGTGTGGGACTCAGCACGTGCCTGGTTCCCTGCATGGCCCTGTCAGCAGGAATGTTAGGAGGAGGTTACTCTGGTGGGTTGATGGAAACGCCAGATTACCCTGGTCAAAAATAAAGCAGGCAACAATGCGGCCTGGAGCTTTGTTTCTCTACTTTTCAAAGGCATTTGTTCTTTGATAAGGTAAAGGAAACAGTTAGAGACATGCTGCTGGGAACCTATGGAAAATATTACTCTTTCTATCAATTGTGTTTTCCTTATCCCCTGGTGGCGTTTGCTGGGTGTGGGAATAGGCAGCATTTTGGGCACTGCTGCTCTGAGATAGCATTCACACACCAGAGCACAAGAAGGGGCTGCATTCAGCCGAGGGCCTGACACTCCACAATTGTACACAGGGATGGACAATATACACTATCTTTGCTGTGGACACAAAGAACTAAGGAAATATTTTATTGTAAGGTTTGGCAGGTCCTGTTTGCAGATGTGTTCTCCCTCTCTCTCTCTCTCCCCCTCCCTCCCTCTCTCTCAGTATGTTTCCTTGCACAGTTAAGACGGTTGTCAGTTATGGTTATAGCACGGCTATGCCATTTAAGACTACACAAACGCAAGTAGGAAATTGATGCTTGTCTACTAGGGATGAGCCGATATGATAGTCAGTATCGGTCCGAAGCTGGTCAAAATCACTGGATCAGATATATGACGGATAAAAATCTAAAATCCGATGTAAAATTAAAAACAGAAATCAGCAACAGTGTTTTAGCTGAGTCATGTTGTGGACTGTTTATTTCTGCTTTATGGGAGAAGAATATTTGTTGAGGACATTTTTGGGGAAAGTGGGACACAGTGGGAGAATTATGTTTGAAATAGCTTGAAATGGCACAAATGTGTTGTTAACAGCTTCATGTTTTGAAAGGTCTAAAATAACTGTATCAGACTGATATCGGTATCGACAGACACTCCAGTTTGAGATATCAGTATCGATATCGGGCACGGAAAAGATTCCACCTTGTTAGTATTAGGCGGTTTATATAGTATTCAATTCATTTAGCAGACGGAGCATAAACTCCATCCGACAGTGGATTGTTTTGCTCACTGTTGACTCTTTTGTTTCTGGGTCAGAACCAGAGGTTGGGAACGGTGGAGCATGTGCAGAGAACCCAGGCCTGTTTGGATCTGAACATATAATATGTGCAGTGGTAATTATCTGGATGTGTTAGTATTACTCAGTCGTACTAACATGTTGACTGAATCTGGATATAATCAGTCGTTGTTGTTTACTTGCCGCCTCTTTGTTGCAGCCTTTTCATTACATCTGTATTATTTAACATTGTATGACTACTTTGCTAATAGACAGGCTGGATGACCTCCCTCTCTCTCTACCTCTCAGTCTGTCTCTCTCTGACATGTACTGTATGTGTGCACAGGTATTCAGAGACTCTGAATGTCTTCAGTCTTTTATTAATGAATTTGTGAAAATCACGCACAAGTGAAATGTTGACGGTTGATGTTCAAATTTAATTAAAAGCCAGTTCCCGCTCATTTCTGATACTTAATGAACAAGAATGCATTTATTCTGACACGAGCAGCAACACATTGTTCTTGATGTCGATATAATTGCTCCTTGTTAATAATTGGCATTGCTGTGTCCTGCATCTCCTCTGGTTTGTGATCGCTCATCAGATGATGTGAGGGCTAAGCATTTTTAATAGAAGTTGGAGCCACTGCTGCCACCCACAGAGACACCACACTGCATTGGGTAAATTAGTATTATGATTTTAAGGGATAAATGCCCGTTCCATCTAATTAATCCACAACATCACAGGGGGATATGACACCATGAGCCCAACAGATCAAGGACCACAGATCAAAGGCACAGCCACTGCGAGAATCCTACACATTGCTTGTTTATTTCCATGTACAGATGGCCTCTGAACTAATGACTAAAGAATACAGCAATAAGTAAAAATTTGTTTATTGGTTGTTGACTGAATGATGCTGCAACTTTGGTCCACCAATAAGCATGTCTAATTAGGCGGTGGACATCCAAAAATCCTCGACAGCCAAATCTGAAAGCTTGTTGAAATTCCTTGTTTGGAAAAAAACATCATTCTGCCATTAGCATTATGCATGATTTAAAGTGTGTGTGCTTTGAATTAAAACTACCATTTGTAGTTCAGCGGGTTGGGATCAATATGTAAACTGCCATCTGATCGATATGTTCACTTAAAAACGGGGCATTTAAATTTGTATTTTTGTAATGGCTCACACTTAGAGGTGGTAACACATTGATTGTTGTTTGCCTATATCTTGGGAATTATGAAATAAATAGAAAAAGTTTCTTTGGCAAGTTTTACTACAGCAATAATTTGCTGTTCAATAGCTTTTATTTGTGTTGGTTTTCCGATTGGAACGTTCAATACACTGAACGCGTCAAAAGTGATTCGGTGAAAGGGCCAAAAAACGGCAGTGTAAAGTTTCTGTAACATCTTGTCACGGTTCATAATAATCAGAGCAGTGCACAGGCTTTGGCCCGTCCTCAGTCTGACATAAGAAAAGGAGCTTGCTGCATGGGCCCTCTCTTTATTTAACACACTGGCTGCCTGTGCTCTAAAAAATGTCAGTGTTCTGCCAAGTTTACCACATATTCACTGTTTACTGATGGCTGTTACACATGTGGTTTTTGCATATGCTCTCCTCTCCCACTTAAATCATCTGCGGTCCCTGGGCTTTCTTTTGACATGTGCAGCGTTGGTGCTGCCACTGCAGCTTAAATTTTTCAGGCAAAGAAAAGGCATTTGTATGAAATAATAATGACCGCTTCAGACATTTATATTTTCCGTCATCTCTCCTTTTCATTCTTTGTGTCCCAAACTCCAAACTACACACATTTCCATCATCATTTTGTTTATGCACTTATGATCTCTCTGTTTTGCAGAGCTGTTAGTGATAAAGCTTTATCCAGATGAACCTCACGTCTGAACATATTCACTATTTTATAATTACTTGCTAGAGCTGAGCTTCGGACCTCTCGTCTCTCTGGACGTGCTCCCCAAAGTCAGAGATCGTGGATTCACTGGACTGACTGACTGACTGACTTGGGACTACAGTCTTGTCTTCAATAATTCATATATCAGTATCAAGTGCTTCATTAATAAACTATTATATGCCCTATAAAAAAACTAAAAGAAACAAAACAAAACCATAGTGCATGAAAAAGGCAGTATTTTGATCTGGAATCTTTGTGTATTTTATTATATTATGTTGTATAAAGAACACATTTTGTCGAGTGTTTTCCCCACATTCTCCATAATTCATCGAAGGTAGCGCTGTGAAAATTCCCACTTCTGTCAGACTGCATCAGTGCACATGATGTACACATGTCTTGTGGCGTTGAGACTCTTTTCAAAGAGGCACTGTTTGTTTTGTCGCTGCTCCTTTGTGTCGGCACGCCTACGGTCTCCGCAGAGTGTGGATGTCACAAAGCATTAGGAAGTATGAGATTCAGGATGTTCCATTTAATCTCCCTGACTTCCCAGTTAGCAGGGGAGCAGCAGCAGCAGCGGCAGCAGCAGCAGCCGAGGGAGCCCCTGTATCCTGCACAACAAAGCTGACTGACATGATGTTTGCCTGAGGGCTCGGCTCTGCTCGGCTCTGCACTCACTCTCTCACAGGCATCGTCTGCGAGCGTTGTAAAACAATGAGACACCAGTCAGCTGACACACACACTAAGCTGCAGTCACTTTGAATGACAACATCAACAGGGGACTCTGTGCTAACAGCTTCGAGAGAAGACATAAGGCACTATCACGCCAAGGCTTTTTAGATCGTGCTGTTGCAGGTTGCTGGAGTGTTGAGCTGTGATCATTTTCTCTAAACAACAACCGTATGTGCGGAGGGAGAGAGAGAGAGGGAGAGAAGCTGTGTGACTGTGCCACGTTCTCCTTCACTGAAGAGGCAATAAGTAAAGCACAGTGGTCACTTTGATTACCTTGAGTGCTGTTGTAGCCTGGGGTTAAACAGGAGCAGATGCCCACTTAGACAGAAGGGTTGGTGACTCTCCTCAGCCCTGTTCCCAATCTCAAGCATCCCACTTCAAGCTTCCTTCTGTGTAATAATGATCCATGGCAAGATGACACGTTTGACCCCCATGACCCCAAAAGGCCATAATAACTACAATCAGGCGAGTTATTTACATGGACCTGATTTGATGCTCAGCTGATGGAAGTCCTCCACTGCTCAGTGTCTGTGTCAAGTTGAGTTAATTTTCCGGTTTAATGTCAAGCTATGGAATCAGATTACTGTCTTTGGCATTATTTTTAATGCCTTATTGTCTAGTTTGTTTAAATGTGTTTTGTACCTGCATGTGTGTGGGTTATTATCTGTGTCTTTGGTTTGTACGCACGTACTGAGCTTTATGTTTCCCACTCGGCTCAAATCAACTCCTCAGACTCTGTTGTGCTGTCAACATCTCACCTCTCTGTCCACTCACTCAATGCAACACAGCTCACAATTCCTGCCATTTACTGACTGACTACCTGTGTGTTATCCAATCGGATTGCTAGACAGACGCGCTACAAGCTGTAATGTAGTAAAGCTGTGAACAAACACTGACACAATCAGGTGGAGTTGCTACCAAACTGGTTTTAGAGACACGTTGTTGTAATCGTTAAAGTGTTGTTTTTTAAAGATCTCAACATTGAGTTGTGATTGACAGCTGGTGTCGTCCACTAGGATATTGGTTGCAGGTGACGTCTGTGAATCTTCAGTTACAAAACATCAAAGAAACAAGGTCGTGAAGTGTCAATCATCCATGATTATACGCGCATTAATCACACATGCTCAGAAGACAACGCCAGAGACACGATACAGTTGCAGTAACGTTATGGCAGAAAAGGTGCCAACAACAGGTGTTGGTCGCAAGCCGAAGACGGTTTTTGGGATCCAAGACCAGAGTAAACATCGGTGCTGAAACTGTGAAAGCCCGTCTTTTGAGAGTGTTTGTTGTTTTCAGGCATCACATTGTCATTTGAACAAGTATCCAAAAAAGTTAGCGTCACCAGAAAAGTACAGAAAGTTAGAGATGCTGCGCAGTGCTCGTGAATCCAAAATGTTGCCTGCTCTAACTGTTTTTCCAGGATCTCCAACCCTACCTTTAATTCCTCTGAAATTAACTTCCGCCACATTATTACCCAGTTTCAGTCTCCACGAGGAATACTGGTCCTGACAATGTCTGTGTTAATACCAGAAAACGTCTTAAAGAGGTAACAAATACACGTATACACACACACACACACTGTCCCAGGGGCTGGTGCAGCACCTCCAGGTACTGAGGCCCCACTCAGAAGGGTCATGTGGCTCAGCTTTTTTGGCCTTTCTGCTCGTGTATCTCTGTGGTGCACTTCTCTCATTAGCACATGCCAGGCTGCTAGTTGCTGTGGCTGAATCCGGGGCATGTCAGGAGTCATGTCTAGGAGCCACTTGAAATGACAAGATGAGAATGAGGGCCAGTGGCTGACATATGGCGCTGATTAGCAGTCAGGTTTACAGGGGCTCTCCATACACAGGACATAATCAGACATCCTGTCCACTGAACATCATCTCATACACACACACACACATACATTTTGCCAAGATGCCACTGATCCATCCGAAAGATCAATTATATTCCATTATTTTGAACATGTGCTCCAAAAAGAAAACTTTTTTAAGTGGTTTTTACTTGACTGACACAAATAAGGGTTCACCGATTTTCTTGTAAACAGGCCTTTTAGAATTAATGAAAAAGAAAAGCCAGTTCTCTGGCTTACCCTTAAGGGACCTTGTCAAATGTCGATGGGTTTCTATGTGCACTGACAAGTAAAAAAAACTAATATCTAGAAAATGAGAAACACTATTCTACATATTAATGAGTGATTTCGAACAGTCAATGCTTGCACTGGATGCACCAAACCCTGCCCACCAGGCGCAGAGCACAACTCCCCGCAAACAAAACTTCCAGTGCCACATTCGAAGCAGCAACATCTGGCTCCTCGTGTAGACACTTATTAGGATCAAATTAAGTAGAAATGAATGGGATGATACATGACAGGGTGCAGATGTTCCAAGCCGCGGTGTGAAAATCCGAGGGCAGAAAAACGGCTTAATGAATTCTGCGTCTGAGTACAGTGAGGAGAGGTGAGGCTTTGGGTTCACAGGTTGGGAAAAAAAAAAAGTAATTAAATTCTTAAACTGACACAGAACAGAATAATATTTGTTGTGCCTCACTGCCCCTGTTTATCCAAGGCACGCTAAGGGACAATGTAGCACGTACATACAGGGACGTGTATGGTGTAAGCGTCAGCTCTTCTGGGATTTATGAACAGATGCTCATCAGACTTAGACCTCAAACGTCCCCTGTGGAGTTCTTAATATACTAGCAGCGTCAGGAAATATCAAACATGTGGGTTTTGTAGTTTTAAATCTGTTTTTAAATGTGTGAATGAATGTGTTCATAATGAAAATAACAATATCATTTTTCCCCACAATTTGTCATCGGCAAATTTACAGTTTAAAGCACAAATATTGTCAGTTGACACTTATTTGTATTGAACAATTTTTCTTTTTTAACTTTAATTAGACGGTCCTGACACACATTTGCATACTAATAGTCAACTAGAGCTGCAACTAACGGTTATTTTCATAATCGATTAATCCATAAAATATCAGAAAACGCTGAACCTCGAAATACTGATGTTCTCTTGTTGTCCACAAACCAGCAGCAAAGAGATTCAGAAAATATTCACATTTAAGAAGCTAAAACAGTCAGAAATATGGTTTTAATCATGAAAAAAAGCTTCAGACCGATTAATCGATTATCAAAATAGTTGACAATTAATTTAGTAATCGCCTAACAATGGATTTGAGTAATTGTTTTAGCTCTACAGATAAGGAACTAATTGTCAACTCATCTATGATTTGATGATCCTGTAGACCAACACTGAAGCACAACCTATGGTCTACTGGCAGTTAGTTAATACAAGGTATTTTATGTACATCTATATTGTTATATTCTACTATTTTTATCCTGTTGAATGAATGCTTGAGTGAATGTATGCAAGGATGTATGGATACTAGTCTGCGGAAACCAAAGCTCTGCCCCAATTTCACAATATAGGAATCTTAATCATATAAGTGTCAACTGATTATCTGTTGACATGATTCCGAGTCCCTGTTGATGACCCACAAACACAAAAAGTGTAGTTTCTTTGCCTGGAAGACAGACACAGACACGGTGGGTCGTTCCCGTCGCAGCGCTCAGCTTAGAGCAGGTTTCCTTAGAGCTATTAAATTTCAGCGGGAGAGGGAAAACTCAGTTGAACATAACTGATGTCATCATGCGTTTAAATGCGACTTCTCGCTGCCTGTCGTGGCTGAACAACTTAATACTTGCCTCATTGTTGAATCACATTTCTCTTAATCACATCTCTGAGATCTATTATTTTAGTTTATTTTCCTTCCAGTGGTGTGGGGGCGGTTTCTCTTCTCGTTAATGTCTCCCCAGTCTGCGTACGGAGCCGCACAGCCGCACAGGGCCACGTCTAATTTACACATTTTCACTGCCCCCACCCCCCCCCCAACCCCACCCCACTACGACTACAGCGCTAGATTTTGTGTGTGGGCGTAGAGAAATTACGAGGTTGTAGCTGACATTAATCTAAGGGTTAAAAACCGCTTAAATGCTTATTGTTCGGCGTGATTAATGTGGCGCTGTTTTGCAGAGGAAAGTATGCAGATCATTTTTGATTTGGACTGAAACTTGTTTTTATTTCTTCTTCATGCAACAAAGGGGGAAATCATGACTTTGGAATGTGCTCAATTCTCCCCCCTATAAATTATAATAATGGATGCAACTGTGAATAATAACACAAAAGTTGCAGTTTTAGGGAGTTTTTCAACACAACCTCTTAATCTAACACATGAACGCTCATTTCACATCAGTATTCAGAAAAACTAAAGATGTGGCATTCATACAGGAGCATCCATTCCACACAGTATATATATGTATGTAAGAAAAAGCAGAATGTCATAATCTGTGCACATTTCTGTTAATCTATAACAAAAATGTTAATTTCGGTTTTTTTTATGACCCCCACAAAAAAAACCTGTTTTTTATTATGACACATTTGATTCAGCATGCAGCGCCGTAACAAGCGGAGCATAAAGCAAAACATATAGTGGGCTATGTCACAGGCCTTTCTATTAGTGACATCCTCGGGGAGCAATTCTTTTTACTATTCCAGTTAGAAGGCAGGTGAGTTATTTCTTTGGCTGCATTTACACGTGACTGTGTTCATGCATATTATAGAGCACCCTATAAAAGATTTTTTTAAGGGCAGACCCACTTCCCCGAGCAGGAGATGTATCACACTTTGTTCCAAATGTTCTGACACATAAACAGACATTTCTGGTCATTCACAGCGAAGGGAAAAATACTTACTCTTTGTGTGAGCTGTATAAACAGCACGAGCAGATGAGACAAAAGGCCTTTCTACCACTCGCACAAAAGTGACGCTTCATTTGAAAGAGTAGTACATACACATACGTACGTTCACATACTTACACTCGCGGCGCAGAAAGACAAACACGCGCACTCTTCTCTGACTTTGCAAACATGCTCAGTTTCTCTGGGCTGGCACTTTGAACAGGAAACTGACAGTATTATGTGACACCATGGAATGTTTTAGGGAGCAGCAGCCTAGCAGCACTGACCTACACCCAACAACAATACCTCCTTTTGTCCTGCTTTTCTCCCGAAAAACTCCACTCGCTTCGCATAAGCAGGTGTGGGGCTCTGAAATATACAAGGTTTTTAAAAAAAATCAAAATCACAGCACTCAAGGGCACGGCACAGTCGTCTTTCTATACTCTATTTCTGTTTATTTGTGGTTGTGATCTACTCGCATTGTTTCCAATACTGTTGTTTGCCCATGTGCTCTCAATTGTTGCTGATGCTGCTGTTGTCTGGTTTCCCCCCCAACACTAAACTTTACTGAACTTCCTCTGCGTGGATTGTCAGTAAAGACGTCTGTGAATGTGACACTCTGCCAAGTTCCATAGGGTTTGAAGAGCAGTCTTAGCTCTTTGGAGAGTGGAACTGCATCAGCTAGTGCCAGTGACTTGTCTCTGTCGATCAACAGCGCTGTCAGGACAGCGGCGCAGATGCCGCGTTCGGAAAATAAGAAAGTGATGACGAGAACAGTGTCTTTAGAGAAGATTCCTTAAACCATTTAAGTCATTTAAGTTACACCTGCTGAAAGGGCATGTACATTTCACTACTTAATATACAATATTCTCCTTTTGTGGCTGGTTCATATGACGAAAAATGCCATAAATAAAAAAAGCAGTTATTGATTATTATGATGAAAAATAAGAATTTAGTTGGTTTTAAATGTATTTTATTTTTTTTTGTTGGCTGAATTGATAAAGTTTCCTATCGTTGGGCTAAAATGTACTGTTTGTCCTGATGTGTGGGGGATTTGAGGCTCACCGTGGCTTCTGTGGGGTTTCAGCCACACAGCAGGAAGAAGATAAAAAGGGTGGGGGAAGAGAAATCACAGCGCATTAAAAACAAATCTACTGGGGGATCCACCAGCAGCTTAAGTGAGCCAAGACGATTAAAGGGTCAGTGGTCATAAACTGCAGGTTGAACATACCTGATGCCACTCATCTCCGTCCACTGGAGGCGGTGCCAAAGCTAATCTCTCAAAATCAAAAAACATACACAAGAGACACCGTGAAGGTCAATGCAAAGTTACAGAAACTATCGGAGCAAATCTCTTGGCTTGCTCAATCTGTCTTACTGTAGATTACTGTAGGAAACAGATTTCTAAATGAGTGTTCCTAACTTCTAGTCAGCCCTGGAACAGTGTTTCAGTCGTAATAAATTTGGCATTTGATTTTCATTCTCTACTGACTGAAAACCTGATCGTGTCATAATGTGCAAGTCCATACATTTGAAATCCCGACACCTGTGCTCCTTATGTCAAAATGGAGTGGAAGTCTGCACATAATGTTAGAGTGATGCAAACATGACTTCTGTCCCATTTCCATTCATTCTCTTCAAGTATCAGCTTAAAGCTGTTGTCGGAAAAGTAGTTTTTTAAAAAATGTGTTAAACTGACTTTTTGCATCTCCCTTTAACCAATCAGGAGCCAGCTCCAAACTCCACAAAGAGGAGGTTTTTATGTAGCCGCTTTAAAGGTTTAAAGTAGTCTCCTGTAATGTCTGTCAGAAATGCATTTTTCAAACCGACAAAATGGAAAACAACTACTAATTGAAAATGTAAAATGTTGCAGTATTTTTTTTACTCTATAGTTGATTTACTGTAATTACTGAAGAACCCTGTGGAGTGCACATTTTCTCCCCTGGACTTTTTTCTTTTAGTAGAAGAGCGTGGACCGCAGTGACTCAACATTTCGCCATATCAATAAAGGCCTCTCTCTTTTCTATGTCTGGTGTCACTAGTGGCGACTCTGAGTGGCTCCCCGGCCAAAGACCTGCTTTATCAAGCAGCCAATTTAACAAGACAGCTCCTTTCATGCTTGTTGGCTTCTCCAGTGGTAATGGATTTCCTCAATGAGTGTCTCTCTTTCTCCAGGTTTCACACTTTCCTCTCTGTGCTGCTGGGCCTCGCTCCAGATCAGATCTTTTTGCCACTGACTTTGATATCTTAAGGTAAGTGATCCATTGCTCCAGGCCTGACCAGCATTGCCTGAAATCTGGCCTCACTTTGGCTCATCATGCCTGATATTGTTACACTCTTAATGCAAAGTGAAGTCACACGTCTAAATAGCCTGTCACTCCAGCCACTGCTCCCCCAGCCCCTCTGCCCACCACAGATCCAATTCTCTCTCTTGCTAGCCCCTTGTCTTTGGAAGCTGCCCAGCTGTGACTTATATCCAGTCTTTGTGGGTGAATTGTAAACGATACAGTGATATTAAGAGGCATTAGAAGTTGATGACATTTCGGTCACATTAATGAAGGCTCTTTACACGGGGAGGAGGGAGGATGAGAAACTTAACTGGCAGCTTTTACTATAGAGCACATTATGTAATTCACTCAAGTTCCAAACCCTTTGAAAGGAACTCCTGCCATTCATTTAGATTCTGCAGCTTTGTAGCCGTTCCACGAGGAATCCCATTTGCACTTTATTTCCGACTCGTTTCCAGCCCAAATTGGGATTGTTTTCAGAGCCTCCACTCCTCCTGTCAGGAAATGCAACCCAAGAAGTGTGAAAACAGTGTGTACATTGTTGGTTAATTGGCCAGCACTGTTGCTCATCCTGGGCCCGGTGCACATGCTGCTTGCGTGCGTTGTGTTTCTCAACAGGAAAGAGTTAAGCTCAGATCATAGAGAACAGACCGTCTGGCACTTCAGGACTCAGTAGCTGTGATATGGCCCGTTTGAACCGAAATGCTGTACAGCAGATGCCTCCACTCAGACTGTAATCGAAGCCAAACGTAGACTGACAGGCAACACGCTATGTAAAATAACGGGCATTTTCCTTTGGGCCCTGTTCAGACCCGGTTTTTAACTTCTGCATCTTGAATGACCTGACCACAAGTGGACAGCTCTTCAGGACTGAACACACCCATCACATACTGAAGATGCTTTTGAGATGAGACCACAGTCAGTCGTGGCCTGGGACGGATGCATGCGACCACAGTTTGTTAGCTGTGAAAATACAAAAGTGTCGTGGGCCACACTGAGGAACTGCTTTCTCAGGAACACGGTGGTTGAACCGAGCGCCTTAATGGAGGAACAGCACATTGCTGAGGTACAATAGCTTACGTAGTCTGACTTTATAAATGCATATCTGGCAGATAAAAGGCCCCAAGACTAGTATTTTCACAGCACTGACTCATCTCATCGCTGTTTATAACTCACATGGTGTAAGTACTGCAGACAAGATTCTACCCAGGTGCAGAATGTTAAATATTTGCCACAAGAGAAACAGAAAATAATCAATGGTAGCCCATAACATCAACCTTTACATGTTTATGTATCACGCTTTGACACCTGTAGCGTGCAGATGATTGCTACTACTGCATCACATGAGGTCTGCCTGCTGTAGAGAGTTAAGAAGGTGGAAAACACATCGCAATATTTTATATGATGGTGAGAAAAAAATCAAAGGATCATTATGAGAGTGTATTGGGACAAATGATGGTCTTTAGTCGCCGCAGTGGGACTAAAGTGCATGCTACTGTTGTGAATATACACACAATGAGATTACGTACAAATTCAGGCTAAAGTAAGCATGGGTTTATCATGAATGCTTTGTGAAAAGGGGACCAGTATATAACTATATATAACTAGCATTAGCCCCAGGCTGGTTGTTTTTACTCGCAGTACATGTGCAGGTACGATCCAGCGATGTGAATTGATAAAAAACACTTACACTACACTTAATTACTTTATTAATATTTACAGCTCAGTTTATAGTTATAGAAAATGTAACCTCCTTTATTAAAGCCCAATATTGTCCTTTGTTGTACAAGGGTAAAATAACTCATTTTTAGTTAATGTACTTATATGATGTCATTGTAAAATGTCAAATGTCTGCTTTGTGCACCTATTCATTACCAAGCATTGTCATTGTTGCCATTGCTCCACTAAATTAGATTACAACCTGTGGTTAGGTGGAACATACAGCTCATGGTTTATGCTTCTACTTCACTTACTACAGCATGTGTAGTGTACAGTGTTAATAATATATGCCCAGATACTCACTGAGTCAGCAGGCGACTCATGCTTCCATGTGTTTCTGAGACATGAATGACAGCACGCAGTTTCCATTGCAACCTAATTAACTACTTTAAATATTTGTGTAACAGTTTATTCAATCACAGTGTGAATGGTTGTGGGAATGGGCTCCCTCTACACCACTCATTCCCAAAGACTTGGTCAGAACCAACAGTTTGGTTGCAGGAGATTTGGGATTAGATTTTTTATTTTTTTTTTGTCCGATCAAAGAATTGAAGATTTATATCTGTAGTAGCACGAACCTTCAAAGTGGGGCTGCTTTGCCGATTCACAATAAAAGTTAATGCACAAAGGCCACACAGAGACACGGTTTGCATGTTCTCTCCATGTGTGCGTGGGTTTTCTCTGGATTCTCCAGTTTCCTCCCACAGTCCAAAAGCATGCTGAGGTTATTTTGGAGTGTGAATGTTAGAGTGAGCGGTTGTTCGTCTCGTGATGGACTGTGACCTGTCCACGGTGTGACCCACCTTTCGTCCGATGGCTAGAATTGGCTCCAGCCCCCTGTGAGTCTCATGTGGAGGAAAAGCTGGTAGAAAATGAATGATTGAGTTATAAATTAGGTTATAAATTGGGTTACAATTTGTGATGGTTTGTCTTCTTAAGAAAAGCGTATAAGAGGTTTGGGAAACACTGCTCTGAACAGAAAAGAGTCTCAGTCTCTTGACATCTGATTGATTTTAGGAAAAAAAAATCGCAAACCTTTTCCCCCAAATATTAGGTTTGATTTGGGACATTTGTTCCACGTCAACAGTAACTGTGTTCAAGATTGAACACACATGAACTGCTCTATATTTAACTATAAGCATGAGAAGTAAAAATATGAATGGGTTCCAGCGAGTATGCAGAAAAATAGGATTGCCGTTCTTTGACGTTAAAGAATGTGTTTGCCAATTTGCTAATTGCATCTTTTGAAATTGACAATTTCAAACGAGCGATAAATTGTTCAGCCCTATGCTGCATTTTCATAGCACCTCTGGGTTTATTGATCACTCACACGTCACCTATTTGCAAACACATTTATGCAGTGCACACACACACACACACATTAATGGTCCATCAGGGGCATTTTTGGGGTCAGTATCCTGCCCAAGGTCACTTCAACATGTGGACTAAAGGAGCCAGAGATCAAACCACTAACCATCCAATTAGTGGACGACCCTCTCTGCCCCCTATACCACAGCCACCCTGACTCGTACAATAATTAATCCTTAAATTCAAGAGTATAATTTGAAAGTAAACATAACCGTGACGGTGGCCGGTTAATAACGGCACCTTGGTCCAATCCCAAAATCCAGAGCTAACGACACCCATTTGCTGTCCACAGCTCTCTGTATTCACTCATAATCGTAGCTACATTTGAGGCCTAGGATGGGAGAGCGAGTCACAAGAAACCAGATGACAAGCCGTTCCAGGGAGCCAACATTATATTTCAAACCACACACCATTACATCCTTAGCTGTAGGAGTCAACATTGAGAACACAGGCTCTGGAAAAATTGCATTACAATTCAGTGGACTAGTTGAAAGCTTTTAAATCCGGGGTCCTAATATGAAACAGATGTCAAAGTTTGATTTTGTTGCAGTGATTCCAGAAGCGAACATGTGTCTCAACAAGGTGCCAGATTTCTGACATTGTAGATTTTCAGGCTTCCAACTCCATTTATCCCGTGAATTAACAACATAAATGCACTGCAATAAGTCATTCATTCTTTCTTTCTTTTCTTTTTTTTTTTTAGAGCAGAGTAAATTTAAAAAAATGCAAGTCAGATGATTTTTTTCAGACAAGGGCTTTTACATCTTTTAAGCACAAAACCACAATGGAGATAACTGCCAGATCCTCAAATGAAATACTCTGTACTTAACTGCAAACCCAATAAACCGATAAATTAATACTCTTCAGTATGATCTAAATTCCCTTTCTCTCTTTTCATGTGTGGGGCACATTATATAAGTGAATGCCAGCAGCTTAAATAAATCTGAAACCTTACACTGATTTTCATTATTAAGATGTTTTCCAGGCTCATTTAATTGCCCCTCTACTTCACATTTTTTATATATATATATATATGTATATGTATATTTCTTCTTTCTGTTCCACTCGTTTATCTTCTTATTTTGTAGTTTATTACTTTGACCTGGTAAACATTTAAGAAAAGAATCGGTAACTACTCCCTAACTCTTCTTTTTATATTTATTTTGACCTATTCTTTTGCATAATATCCATGACTAACAATGACATGCTGGATGATGGAATAGATTTTTAAATGTGATTTCACAAAGAGCATTAAGGCTGAGTATTCTGGACATTTCTGTGATCTTTTGCAGTTTTTTTAAAGATTGCTGGCCAGCACTGAGGCAGTGGTCATTAATGAGCTATGGCTATTAGAATTACAGTACAGTGGATATTTAAAAGGCAGAGCAAATCAAAAGGCTCTGCCACCTCTGGGTGGAGGGTAATTGAGCTGGTTTTCTGTAGCTCTGTGGGACTGGGAGACAAAAACGTGCTAATCATACGACCATAATTGATACCAAGGCTACTTTCTGTTCCACTGCTTGTGCTACAGGCACTGCTGAAACCTTAACAATAGCATTATTCCCAACTCTTCTCGCAGTTACACTTGGTTCACTGTATGTTGAATATCCTCGTCTACTAATTAGTTTCAAACAAATGGCTTACGCTCTAAAAGCTCACCCAAATCCACTGGGGGGAAAAAAACATGTTTCAAAAGGATTCTTTTACTTCTTTATTCCCGTTGTTGTTGAAAAGCCAGGTGGAGTTGCAATCTGAGGGTTGGTGGTTTGTTCCCCTACTCCTCAACTCTGCAGTCCCAAATTGTCAACTGGCAGCATTTGAAGGTTTATGCTTTTAAATGATGCGACAGAAATCTGCGCTGCTTATCATAGGCAGCATTTGTTTGTCAGTGTAAAATAGATAATAGATGAGAAGCTAATGTTGAAGAAATAATATAAAGGAAACGAGGAACGCACCGAAATGAAAATGGTTGGCCGAAAACCGACACGCTGAATCATGGAATGATTGTACCAATTCTGTACTATCTGATTTTGTTGTTATGGCTGGGACTGTGTCTACTTACCTCACTAAAGTCAAGGCATTGCAATTATATATATATAGATTAATATTCATGCTTCAGAGAGTAAATCCTTTACCTAATCTATGAAAATATTTAGGAGGATCTCATCAGAAAAATATCAGGGTGCTTCCCAGCATTTAATAGGTGCTGCTCCACCGTGTACTCGCATCACGTTGGAAGCGTTTTATTGGTGTTCCACACTGATCTTGGACAGACTCTAAGCGGGAATAGACAGGCGCGTGCTGGCCGCAGTTTTTGCATGCGTCATCGCAACATCCTGTTTTGTGTTAAAAGTCTTTTGGCCAAAAGGTGTTTATTACCTTTGCCAAATAGATTCAAACTCATCTGTGTAGATTCTGTGTGGGGATGTAGGTTATGAGCGAAAGAAGCGATCTATGTGATCTGGACATGGATCTAGATTCTGGATTTAACTCTGTGAGACAGTGGAATGTCGTGACACTGTTAGAAACTGACAGAGGTTTGCTCTCTCTGAGTGCTTTCTCTGTTTTTGCATTACTGATTTATTAATTTGTCCTAGTTGCATCATCAAATAATGCTAACCTGAGGTAGATAACACTTGATACAGATATCAAACACTCACTCTGTTTTTGGCAAATTGTTGGCTACATGTGTGTGATGAAAATAAAAGACACGTACAAAGATTACAGCCGTAGATACAGACATGTCTGCTGTGTACAGTAGAAAACACGATCGTGCCAGTGTCAGTGTGCTAATGAATGGATACGTGCCAATGCAACAGTCATCAGTGTGAACGTCTCCTTTGATGCTTCATCGAGCAGAAAGCTCTTAAACAAAGTGTTTGATGTGTCTGCCTGTGTAATAATGATTTATAATTCTCTTGAACTAATGCAAAATTTGCTGGTAAAAATTTTTTTGAAATAAAAATAAATTGTGCCCGCAGGGTCAGGCCAAGATTCAAAAGGAGATCACCCAAGAGCAGCAAATGATTTAATAAGCCACCAGCTCCACCAGGGCATGGAGCGGGAGTTGAATGGAGAATTTCAAAGTGTGTCTAATTAACATCAGTTTATTGCTGTGTCAATCTCTCTGGCTGCAGCATGAATGAGGGGAGGGTTTGGAAATGTAGAACTGCTTTGCTTTAATATATGGACTAACACTTAGGTTGATATGAAAGGCTTCACCCGACCTTCACTCAAAGAAAAATCTCTTTCCTTGTTTCTATCATAATTACTAAATATGAATCTAATCACTGTTGATAGTGAGGTTTTTTTTGTTTGGTTTTTTTTTTGTTAAAAAAATTCATTAAAAATAGAAATGAAATTCCGAGACATTTTCCATCACCATTACTCCTCAAGGAATTGATGAATATTTAATGTCACCATCATATTATGATTGCATCGTCATTATCAGAAGCCAAATGCTTGACAAGCTCGGTGTAATATACATTTGTAATGTGTCAAACGTGCAGCGGAGACAATGTTGAATTCCTCAGACGCCGTGGTTTAATCTTATTTTTCATCACCGCCCGAGATGAGACTAGTCCAAATGGAATCTTCTGAGCTACAGAAAACAGACACAGGAGGTCCTCAAACTCTTGAGTGAACAAAGTGTTTGAACGTAGCCAAGTCAAGACTCTTCAGCAGATCCAGTGTCCTTTCCTCATCCAGTGTCCTTTCCTCGGGAAATAAAGATAAAAATTGTCACTGCAGTTACATTAAAGTCCTTGTAAAGCAAATACAGAGATTCTCTTCTTTACACATTTTATACGTTAGAAAAATGTGGCAGAGAACATAGAAAAAAACTGTGGATAAAAGAATTATGGAGTAAGAATAAGAGCATTTTCTCTCTAGTGTTCAGGCTTTCTGAAATATGGCTTTATGATGCACAGAGTACACATAATGAATAGTCGTGCCACGATTTTGATTGTAAATCGAATATCGATGGAAACAACGTCATGATCTCGACCTTCGGAAGCAAAGGTGGAGTCGCGGATTTAACCACGCCCCCCAGTGGGACGTCCTGCGTCCTGTTGTGTTTGCAGCCATTGTAGCACGACTGCACTTGACCTCCTCCCGCTAACCCGAAGCTGCTGCCAACTCATCGTAACCATGGCAACTGTTGATTTGGGCCACACGTCGACCAAACTCGAATCCCCCTCCCGCTTCTCTGAAATCACCAGTGTGGAAATCTTTACTGCAGAATTACAAAAACAACTCTTTCACACGAGCAACTTCCTTAAAAACCCGCGCTATAGTTGTTTGTAGCTTCAGATATGAGACCTTATTCGGTGGTGGAAAGTCCTTGATTTAAGCATTGTTACATTCATATTGGTAATAAATTATTTAAATTAGACAATAAGGCCTTAGTGTAATACATGGCAAACAAATGATAGACATTATATCACTCATGACACCATGTAGACAGTCAAAATGGGAATTAAAAATTGTATCAGTCTAAAGTCTAAAAATGGCAGACCCATCGACTCAAGGATTGAAGTTTGAAAAAAACAGTATTGATGTTTATTAATGCACATTTTAAGTGGTTTGTGGAAATCCTGGTCCTTTTGTAGTTACAGTATGTAGACAGTCCTGTGTGCATTTTCTGAGTCACACCAACAAACAACTGTAAAACCCATTATTATATAAATAATACAAATACATCATTTGACATAACACTGTAAATAATTGTAAAGTGTTCTTCATTATTCTTTTCCCCTCCCTGCCATCACATATTTAGCATACGAGCGTCCCCCTGGTAGCCTTCCCTCTGACTACACTCATGTTTACGACAAAGCCCCCGTCCATTCATTTATATAAAAAATATTCCTGCACCGATATGGAGGACGGAGCACAGTGAGTGGACTTCAATCCCCGTGTGCTTTTGCCTCTTTGACTTCATGTTCAATTCATGGTCCAGCAACGAGTGCACGAGCCATGGAACACATGGATCTACTGTGGGTGTGCACTTGCTCTCAGTGGAGATGCAGCTCTCCTGAATGTAGTAACGGTTTAACACAAGGGAATATTTAAAAGTCACACGTTCAGGAAACACATTTCATTCAACTTGAGATTAAACACGAGCAGAAACTCTTTGATTGACTGATGTTTGGATGTTTATGGGTGACGTATAATAAGCAAATTAATGTACTGCTAATTTCCACAGGTTTACACAAGATCTCTCCTCATTGCTTCATATAAAACTTTTGTTTTGGAACCATGAGATATAATATTTTCTTTATTGGCCTGCAAGACTTTTTAATCACTACAGTAACGCAGTGTTTCATTTAACACATGCATTGCACTTACACACTAGAGCTGAAACAACTACTCGATTGTTGACTTTAGTTTGGACATGGATAGTTTTTAACTGAAAACATCAGTTTCAAATACAAGTGTAGTACTAAGCTTGCGTGTAGGAATTAATCGTCAACTATTTTGATAATTGATTAATCGGTTTGAGGCTTTTTTCATTATTAAAACAAGATTTCTGATTGTTTCAGCGTCCTAAATGTGAATATTGTCTGGTTTCTTTGCTCCATATAACAAAGAAATCATTTGTGGACCAAAGAAGACATTTGAGAACATCATCATTTCCAGGTTTGACAAACACTGATCAACATTTTTTTTACGTTTTTGGACGTTTTATCGACCAATCGATTGGGAAAATAATCGTTATCGTTCTGTAAAGTTGTCCACATTCACATCTATCTTAAAACTACAAAAATCAGTTTTCAACAAAACAATTTGAGCTGCTTGTTTTCAATTCCTAACCACTATTGTAAACAGTGTAACATCTACCCAATGACATATTCCTGGTAACATTAACTGTGCTTTTGGAGGCTGAAATAAAAAGAAATCTATAGCTCATATATCTGCTATACACTACTGCTCTTTAAAAATCATATTTATTGAACGGCACAAATTAAAGATGTTTCTAAAACCCCTGAAATGTGATGATGAATCCACCTCTTTTTTTTCTTTTTTTTTAACTTCTGGCTGATAATTCATCAGACGACACTGGCAAAGTATTGGGCTTGTGGGAAAAAAAATGCATGAATTACTAATTAATGAGGCATTCTGGCAACATTTACATATTCATAAAGGTGTGTAATTTCACATACGCATGAGAGAGCTGAGTGATAGCTTTTCAGAGAATAACGCGCACTCCGAGAAAGGAAACCTTTTATTTTGGTAAGTTCTTGAAAAGCCGAGGGAGTAGAGAAGCTTTTAAAAAACATTACGCATTTATTCTTCCCCCATAGAAATGTCGCCAAATGCTCAGGGAGACAAACGTGCAGAGGAAATGCAATGATGTGAAACAGTATGCAAAATTACATTTTCTGAAATATTGTCCCGTGTGGATTTTCAAAAGTTCATTTAGAAAACCCAGTGTTCCTAACAACTGTGGCAAGAGAATCTGATTGATTTACATACAAATTTATTTTCAGGTTCAACTCAGTGCAGCAGGAATATACAAGAGACGCTAACACATCATTCTTTCATGTTTTTAAATCAAAATATTTTTCATCATAGTGTACATTTTTAAATATCACTTTCATCATAATCCGTGTAAGCTTTAGGTCAGGGGTGTCAAACTGGAGGCCAGGGGGCCACATGTGGCCCTCAAATCAATTACATGTGGCCCGCCCACCACACAGCTGAATATAAGACTAAATACATTTGCTAGCAATGTTTTTATAATAGTAATAAGACATTCGGTTGTAATCATTGTGTTATTAAATGTATTAAACTCGACATTAAATTGCATATATTTAAGCTGTTTTAATTACAGTTATTTTTAAATTACATTTTCTATTTATTTCTGTTTTTGTGCATCATAAATGTGTTTTTATTGTGAATTATACATGATTTTATATCAAAACAAGCACTTTTACTTTGCAATTCTGTCTAATATCATAATGAATATCTTATATTGCCCACTCGCTACTAAATAGTTGTTTTGTTCCACATTTTTTTCTCTAGACAGGCCCCTCTTGACCAGACTAGATGCTCATTGGCCCGCAGGTCGTTTGCGTTTAACACCCGGGCTTTAGGTGATCTTCTTTGTAAACACACAGTACAGTAATCGCCTGCTTTTATCAACTTTCTTTTGGTTTTGAGTTGGAATTTGAAACATTTGATGCCTAAAATATTAGTCGAGTTAAAGGGATTAGTCATGATTGCTTTTCCAGGATGGAATCAACCACTGGCTGTGCCATGATGTCAGTGTTTTGGAGACATTAGGTGAAGCGGCTCCAAAATGGTTTGGCTGGCGTCGAGGCCTGTCCCTCTTCTCCCATTGTTTGTGCTCTCTCACAAGGGCTTTGTGAAAGCTGCCCCAAATATGGGTCAAAAAAAGCACAAATAACATTCACATGGTTCCTAGGCTTTGCTCACAGCTATGCACCAAAGAATGACAAGTCCAACAAAACCATGTTGAGTTTTTCACCCTCTGCCATTGTCTTTGCACATTAACTCCAAGCTGGGCCTTTTCAGCCAGGCCAGAGTCGTGTCAGGCCGACTCGGACGCAGCCCAGAACAAGCAGCAGGCTTGGCCCATTCGAAATGCCACGCAGAGTTTGATTCACTCCTTTATTCTTTTACAAAAAAATGGCTCTTGGATGCATTGTATGAAGTGCAATACAATGGTGAAGGAACACAAAGCAAGAATGGTCTCCATGTGGCCAAGAGGACATTGTGTCCCCGGTTATTGTTTTAGCAAAGACGAAGAAGTGCATTTTTTTAAAGCCACACATTTCTAAGACGAGATAAAAAGAAAAAAAAGGCAAATATGAAAAGCGACGTGTCTGTAACCAACAAAACCAAGGCCTCAAACGTGACGACTGGAATGAACTTCCTTGAAGATGCAGCAATGCTAACAACAAGAACTGCATTACATGAGGCTTAAGTTTGAGTTTAACCTTGCAGGACTTTTGGAAGGCACTTCTGAGCATCAGGCGCAGGGTTTTGGCAGCTGCACAGGGAGCCTGGTGGGTCAGCCCTTCTCCGGGAGCTGCTACTCCACACTAATCTATTTTAAACCATCTGTGAAATTAGCAAGATTTCCTAAGTCCTTCACCTCCAAGGATTAAAGCATGGCTAAGGGTCTAAGCTGTTCTTACATACTGTTCTTGTATACATGTTTGATGACTCTTGGGATTCATCCCAACTTCTTATCTTTCACCTGTGCTGAATATGGACAGAAAGTAACATGCACGTTAAACATCTGGCTGAAGGTGTTTCTTTAAGGTTGGAAACACATTGAGATTAAAAAAAAAAAAATACTTTTAATTGAAGGCTGAAAAAACTCTGTTCTTATATCAAGTCTCAGCTGTTTTTAAAGAAGCATACCTTGGCTCTGCGGCACCTCTGCCAGAGAGAGTACAATAAAGTCATGAGTCAACTCTAATGAGAAAATCAGATAAATTGCAGCTGTTCTTGGGGAAATAGTTTTGTCTGACAGATTCACTGGGTGCAGCGGCTGTAGCACTGAGCAGATCCAAGCGAGTAAAATATTGTTCCTGGAGCCCCTCACCGCTCGCCTTCCCTCTGGTGTTTAGTCATCAGCGTTGCAAAATAGCTGCCCCGCCGCTGCATGACAGCACTGCCGTATTAATTATTATTCGCCGTTCAAATATGCACATCTTTGTACAACGGTGACAGCTCATCCAAACAGGCCACTTACAAACAGCAGGATTGCTCCCCGTAGCTCGCCAGGTCCCCACTTATCCCCCCCCCACCACCACCCCGCATCCAGTTCACAGAGGACTCTATGAGTACAATACAGAAACAGCTTGAGGATTACAAAATAAAAATGTCTCACGCTCGCGATTAAAATATCACCGTCTCAGCAGTGCGGTAATGTCGCGCACTCGCTCACACAACAACGCAAAGACAAATACACAAAACACAGAGCTTTTCTCCGTGCCATTAGTTGTCACGCGGGCTCGGAAAATTACTCTAAGATTTATTGTGCAGAGGTGAGCGTCTTTTTTTCCATCTGCTGCTGGAGTGCACACACACACACACATCTATTACAGACAGTGCAGTTAAACTGTAGCTTTCATATGCTCTTGTAAATGTAGCAAAGAGAACAATAATAAAAGACGGGAGTGATTGATTGATTCATATCACAAATTAAACCCTTTTCCTCAAATGGTCCAAATGACTTTGGTCGCACAGCGGAGTCTTTAAAATCCACAAAGTGTGCGCTGACGTGTTAAAAAGAAAAAACGCGGACTCGGGACGCATTTGAAATGTTTTACCCCTCACATCCAGCGAGCCATTATTTAAAAAGGAAGCAGGGCGTAGAGCGCATTATAATTATGATGATAATGACCAATGCATGGCAGAGATCCAGAGGCGAGTGATGGACAAAGTCTGGCTTACAACTCTCTAGATGACCTCTGGCTCTGATGCATGTACGCACGCACACACATTTTTTTGTTATCACCACCGACTGATTATTATTTATTTCTGTAAGATAACACTTTTCGTTTCTCAGAAACTGGATAAATGCCACTGGTTCATGTATTTAATAGTAGGTTGTTTTTTAGTACAGGAGAGACAAACCATTATTGTTGTTCATGTGATATCGTTTGTTCAGTTCATATGAAAATGCCATATTAACAATAGCAGTCCTTGTCATTCAGTGTCATTCTGTGACGGTGAGACACTGAAGCAGCATGCACCCTGAAACTTAGAAAGCTGAATGGAACTCGGCCATCACCAATTTGCTTATTGACACCTGATAATTAACATCCCCTTCAACTGGCTCTCCTCTTCCCTTATGCAATTATAAATACATAAAGAGTTGTGTGTATTATGGCATTATTTATTGACGTATCTAAGCTAAGAACACACAGCTCATCAATATTTAACACTGATATTTGATCAAGAGCTGGTGTCCAGTGTACATGTTCATATACTGTATGATGTTTGGAAAGACCGTTGCTATTACATAGTAAAAACACACTAATACTATTTAGTATTAGACTTAGAGAAGTGTTTTTCCCTTTACTGCTTCTGTGTCATCCTCTCGGAATAATAAAACTGACATCCACTTTGACACATGGGGGGAGGCGGGGTCTTTGTCTAATTCAAACATTTGGATGTCCTACATGCAAGCGTAGCATAGTACTGCACTTTTTTTTTTTTTTTTTTTTTAAACTGTTTTCAGTTCAAAACGATCCATGTCCAAACTAAAAGTCATGTAACTTGTTCATTTTAGTTTAAAGGAGCGTAATTCATGTGGGTGTTTACCAACCGTAGTATTTTTTGAACATATGAAAATGAGAATAATGGTGTAAAAATGTACCATTCCCTCTGATATCGCAAATCATATTGCAATTGCATTTCCTGTCAAAATAATCGATATTTATTCAAAATAGTTCAGCCCAAGTACCTTCTTCCTGTCTTTGAAGAAAGTTGTGGACTCAAATATATCTAATTCCAACTTCACTATTTCCTTTCAGTGCCTAAAATCCCACAAAAAGACAAAACAATCCAAAAATCGAAAATGACTCAAAGATTAAAACAAAATGTCTCTTTAATTTGTAAGTGTCAACAGCAGTACAAAAGATGGAGTGATGTGAGAAGCTTTATGTAACACAATGTCTGTTTCTTTTACAGAAAAAGGAGAAAATTCTTGAGGTAAATGAGTTTAAACAGGCAGGTATTCATCCCACTGCTGTATTGTTACAATGGACTGAGACATACAGGAAATGGTGTTACATTATAATATGCCTGAATTGATCCTGGAGGGACAATTTATTCATATACAGCATCCACATCGTCTAGATGTACCCAAATGTCTCACTCATTGGTTTGTTTTGACTTGATATAGTGTATTAATACTACCAAAGCTGGAGAGATGGCTCTCCACACACACACACCACTGTAAAAATGATTCACCTTAAGTTTACCTCACGTCAATACTGCACATGGAAACTAAAGACTTGCTGGTGTACACTTTGAAGCCAAGCAAAACAAAACAAAACAAAAATAAAATAAAAAAACAACAAAAAGTTCATTTTTCTTTTTTTTGTCCTTTTTTTTTAATACCCCTAGCAAATAATGATGTGATCTTTTGTACTGTATAAAGAAGAATGTGAACACAAATGTGATGGCAACATATTTTTTTTTTAAGTTGAATTAAAAACTTTACATAGGACTGTACAAGATATTATGATAAACTATTTACATATTCAGACATAAACTTTTTTTTTTTTTTCCTCAAAGCAGCAACAGACACTATGTATTTCATTTTTCTCTAATAAACACCCAAACAATACTTGCCATGGGCCTAAGTACCTGCCAGGGAAACAAACAAACAAACAAACAAACAAACAAAAAGAAAATCTACGCAGAAAGTTGTATCAGGCTGCCAGCAATTTCAAAACAATGGCTCCAGTGATTGAGGAGCCACACACAGTGTTGCTTGAGAGACGACTCTAAAAAGCAAAAAAGTACCAAAGACAACCATAAATGTTGCCCCGAACAACAAATTTTACACTTCTGAACAGCAGCTAGCATGTCAGTCCAGCATGTCAGTGAATTGTGCTGATTAAATTAACACAGAGAACATTCCCACCATATACATCACAAAGTTTAGACGGAAAAAACAAAAACAAAAACGAAAATGAAAATTACAGTATGTAATATTGAAACAGCGTACGAGCTTTTGTCTTCAGTTGTTTGTCTATGTCTAACAAAGCAAATGGCGGTGAGGGCTACATTTGCGGATAACGTAATAATGATTGTGTTCATTATATACTGTAAATCAGAAAACATGGCAGAGGAGAGAATTAACCAGGAACACGGCACTGTGTACGGTTGCAGTTTTTGACACAATAAAACAAATAAATATTTGCACGCTCCCACCTTTTTCAGAAGAGAAAAAAAATAAAAAATAAAAACATCACTTTATGGTTGAAACAGTCATTCACGGAGAAACACCTTTTGTTGAGTATGATAACCCAGAAGCATGCAGAGTTTTTAAGGACGAGCTCAGCTGAGCACCGTAATCAACACAAATGTACAGCATTGAATCGTGATTGGGTAAGAATTTGAATGATTACTTTAAAGTAAGTGCTCATTGATGAAATGAGTAGCTTATTTGAAATAACTCTGGGCCAAAGAGTTCAGCTTTGAATCGTCTGGGGGGGAGAAAACCAAAAAGTCTCAGGTCCAATTCTGCTCTCTTCCAATTCGGAGACAAATTCAGCGTCGACATGAGATACAGTGACTTTAAAGTCATGAAATCATGTACAAAAAAAAAAAATTAAAACAGCCAAATACATAACTTATATTTCACTAATGAACAAAAATATATTTTCCTATATTTACAATAAAATCTAAATGCGATGGTGAATTTAGGGAAAACCGTGTTAGCGCCAAATCCTTTTTTCTGTGATTGTCCGTGTTATTGTTGTTTTTCATGACAGTTTTAGAGCCAGCAGTGGCTGATAATAATGATAATGATCATAATAATAAATACAATATGTTGATACTCTACAGTTTCAAATACAATATACAATGCACTGAAGTCTGGTGTTTCACGGCTAACCGAGCCCGCTGTTGGATTTTTACTGTTTTTCGCTTTCTTGTGCCGAGTGTCTCCGCTAGGCAGCCTGAAGCTGAGAGAAAGTGTTCATTCATCATATGTGTCTTTGCATAAATAAACAAAATAAGTTGTGTGGGGGGGGGGAAGAGAGAGAGAGAGAGACTCAAATCTGGCAACTGTAAGAGCAAACCCACTTGAGTCCAGCTGGGGATCTTTGTTCATTCATGGTGTTTTTCCTCAAACAGCTTCACATTAATCAGAATTGATAAAAAATACCATTTAAATCCAGTGCTTATAACACTTATGAAACATCATCTCCTCACGAGTTCTTGTTGTTATTTTTTTCTGCCTTTTTTCTTCTTTTTTTTTTCTCTTTTTTTTTTTTTCTTTGCTGCGTAAGCACAGTCAAGTTCCAGCTCCATGAAGAAGTCCTTTATAACTATCAGCCAACTAAAGCAATGTGGCACGGTCATTAAAATATTTACAGTCACATACAAATCAATCTAAACCACCGGCAAACAGGAGCAAACAGCTTAGAAATACCAAACAGGTTTCGACTGGGAGGGAAATCCACGTGGGTTTGTTTGTAGGAGAGAGTCCTTGAAATTCTTTCTTTTTTTTGTACCTCAAAATGAGAACAATGTAGAAAAGATGTGATTAAAAAAAAAAAAAATGGAATTACTAATGAGGTTGTTAGAAACGAGCCTAAATAAAAAAAAAAATGCTTCCAATGCTCTGGATGAGTGTTAAACAGTAAAAGTACAGAAAAATGCCAGCGCTAAATAGATATAAAGAACCATCTGTACCAATTAGAGCTATAGGAGAAAAATGCAGTGACCAGCAGTGCGGCTCTTGACCAGTTAAATACAGTGACCAGCCGTTCAGATCCTACAACAACGTCTGCTTTCCTTCTCAAATGGACACTTTCAAGGGCACGGGAGGGGAATAGCTGGACTCATGCATTAATAATGCCGTATTTCAGATGATACCCAGTCGTCAGTCATTTTAATAATCCCCCACAGCTTGATGTACTTGTTCCATCTGCTCGCGCGGTGCCTGGTGATTGGGCCGGGGTGGGAGCCCTGTCGAGGCCTTACTTCCAGCACTTTGATGGAGCGCACAATGAGTGACACACGCCCCGTTTTTATTGTTTCCCCTCATCTCTCCCTGGTGTTTCTCCTTCTCTGAGCCAGATGGCGCCCCCTGGGTGCTGAGGTTGCCACAGGCAGGGGTCAGAGCAGAGCAGGGCAGGGCGGGGAGGGGAGCCACTTAGACCCCTCTGCCCTGTATGAAGGAACTGAGCTGCAGCATCAAGGCCTTGACCGCTAGAGGAGCTTTACCTCACTACAGTCTCGTCCAGAAGGTCACTGCTTGTCAGCTTTTTTTTTTTTTTTTTTTTTTTTTTTGCTGAAATTAGGACAGAGACTGTTTGTCCTTCTTGTTTTTCTGAGTCATTGCATGTTGTCATCATTTAACGCAAGAGATAAGTGCATTTCGAAAAGCTGATAAGATTATTAGAAATAAAATAAGGCTCAAAGGTGACGGGAGGAGAATTAATTTAAGTGCAGGCGTGCAAAAATCCGCTTTTAAGTTACCTTTGTCATACGAGGTAATTGAAAAAAATCATAATTTAAGCGTTCCACCCCCCCTCCATTTAGAAATATCCTCATAAACTGTAAGACTGCTTCAGTAATGAACGTATTGCATCGACCCAATGACTGTGCTCTGCTTTAAGACTTCTTAGTGTCAGTTTAAGATTTACAATGTCTAAAAAGAATTAAGATTGAAAAACAAAATGAAGTTCTCAGACCTAAGACTTTAAACTTGCTGTCCAAAATGGGGCTAAGGCCTTTATCAGAACATACTGTAGCTACACATTGTACGACATCAATTTGAGATTTTAATGCTCCCAAAGCTGCCTTTCACTGCTGTTCCAATCCCACAGATTGGAGGCCTTTGGCCCTCCAGCATCCTGGCCTGATTACAATCGCTCTGATTAAGAACTTGGTGAGTCAGACTGGGATGCAGAGCTGGAAGTTAGTGAGAGATGCCATGGCGCTCTGCATGGACTAGGTTGAAGAAAAAATTGGAAAAAAAGGGGCCGGCCATTTTCATTGATGATCACTGCATTGGGCTCCTAGGAGAACAGCTATAGCGTCAAAGATGTCGTGCGCTGTAACCCCCCCGCGGAGCCTGCTTCCTCCAAGTTCCTGAGTTTTCATTTGTTTGTTCTGTGTCGGGTAAAAAGAAGGAAAGACTCTGGATAATGAAGCTGCATTAAGAGATCAAGAGATTGTCTAAGACTCACAAAGCCTCTCCCAAAAAGACTACAGATTTTTTTTTAAGAAACAACTTGAAATGTTTGGCACTTCAGCACTAAATTTTGTGTAATAACAACCAACACAAAAACATGACTAATAATAATAATAATGATAATAATAATAATAATAATAATAATAATGCATTTCCTCTAAATATCTTGGAATCACCCAATATGAATTTTGAGATATTTTGTTCTGGTGATATTTTACTCTTGATTTAAACATTCACAAGCTGTTGGCTGACACACTATACCTGAGTAAGTATATTATTCCAATCTTGAACATCTAATTGAAGAGGAAAATGAAAAAGAAAAAAGAAAAAAGGCTGCCGAGGATTCAAATCTTAAACCAAATATGGATATATATATACTGTGTGTGTATATATATATATATATATATATATATATATATATATATATATATATATATAATATGTTTCAAATATCAGTTGTTCAATTTCAAGTTCCGTCTTTTGTTCTCTAGGCATTAAATTAACTGTAAATGATCACAATGAAAAAACAACAACAAAAAAACATGACATTAAAAAACAAACAAACTAGGTTACCACAACCAAACTGCTTCACACACTCTGAAGAAACACTTAAGACCAAATAGCTTTTGATTCTGATGGAGCCACATGTGCATGCTGGCTCCTAAATGACACACCGCCGTTGTTATTCTTTAAAAACATCCTTTTGTTGGTGTGGGTTTTTTTTTTTTTTTAAATTTTGCCGTTCATTTCCCTCCCTCGGATCACGCCGGCCCTCTGGTCGTCCTCCCGTGTGAGTGTTGCGTCTGCGTTGGCCTCCTCCTCCTCCTCTGCGTTAACCCCACTCTCAGTTGGCGTTCACCGGCTCGTGTGTGTCATTTTCACTACTATAGTCTGATTTGGGCTCGTCCTCGAAGTCCTCGTACATGTCCATCTCGTCCTCGCCGTTGATGGGCTCGGTGTTGTTCGCTATGGCGTGCGGCTCCACCTTCATGTTGTAGGTGGCCTGGATGACGGGCATGGGCGGCTCGGGACTCGCTGAGGCACTTGAGCACTCTGATGTCATCTGGGGTGAGGGTGTGGTGGTTGCCATGGTGATGGCCCCCGGGTAGACCATGCTGGCGCTAGTCGTGATGGGAATCTGTGGTGGCTGTCTGCATGGGGGGGTAAAAAAGATAAAATCAAGATTGATCCCGATGTTTCATACGTGTATGGCAAAAGAGAACGTGATATTTATTCATTTGTATTTGTGGTTTATTTTCAACTTTTTTCAGTGGTAAAACAAAAAAGGGTAAAAGGCTGAAGCTCACCAAATCCTAATTTTCACATTGGCATACTAATGGTGACAAGGAAAGAAATGTTGTTAGCTTTATGTTGGTGCTAGTTTTCACATATTTTTAATGTATAGATTGCAAGGTTGAGTTAGTTTGCAAGGTTTTTGAGTGTCTGGCTGTACTCGCACTAATGTCTAACGGATTAGAGCAGCCACACAGCTCACTTGCAGAGTTTCTCACTTGTTGTTTTTCCATGAGCAGCAAAATAGACAGTAAAAATACTCTTTCACCACAGTTTCAGTACCTACATCTCTTACATAATATGTCACAAACACAACATGCCCTGTTTCTGTTATTATATTTGCAGGACCGACTGATTGGTAGCGTCGTACTGAAGAGTCCTGGCGATACGTTAAATATTAAGTGAATTGAGTACACATGTCCTTAGTGAACCGTGCATGTAATAATGTAGGGTTTTTGAGACCGATAACGAATATTGATCCGAGTATTTAAAGTGTATTTGTGCGGTGATTTTCCAGGAGAAACGGTGAGTTTGCTGCTTTTTCAGCATCACAGTCGAGGCGGTTGGATTCGGGGTTTCCCACAGACGTGTGCGCGAGGCCAGCGGCTCTGTGAAAATGATTTGGGAAAAGGGAGGTTCTCCTGACAGCTCCCGTTTTGAGCGGCTCAGAAACACTACCCAGTTTATTGGTGACATAAAACCGATACGTGGTTAGCGCTGCTCTTGTCTGCTGCTGCGCTGGATGATTGATAGTCCAGCCACTGAAGCTTATGACTGACATGGGAGCACCTGGAGAAGGGTTCTCCTGCTAACCACACACAGTAAATTAACGTGTTAAGCTTCAGACTGCTGCCCTCCAGGCTTCTGAAAGTCTATACTTACAGCTTATATCCTGAAATAATATCTGCACTTCATGCTCCATTTACTGACTGCTATTGTCTAAAATTAAAAAATCTGACTTGTTGAAAAGCCTACAGGCATAGTAGCAGAAGTGAATTCAATGCCTGCTTTTGAAAATTGTATTTATATTGTATGAGATTAGGCTTCAGGGAAGTAAAAAAAAAAAGTTCCTTGTGTATTGCAAGACAGTTTGTGTGGATTTGTGACTGCATGCTTACCCCACGGTGAAAAACTGCCTCATTTCTTGTCGCCGCGAGCGCATCATCTGCTTGTACTCTCCAATACGAAGTTTTTTTCCGTCAATGATGCAGGTTCTCTTAGGCCGCGGCTTGTACTTGTAGTTTGGGTACTTCTCTAGGTGGAGCTTACTCAGACGGGCCTGCTCCTCGTAGTATGGCTGCTTGTCCTGGTTAGACATGGACTTCCACCGAGAACCTAAAAAAAAAACACACAATTCATAATCCAATCCCATTTCACAGCACTGGGTTGAAGCTTTGACTACATCCATCCAAAACAGACACTTAAAAATGTCTATCATGGTACTATCCATGATATTCTGTAGTTTTTATTCAGATTTTTCTTATCAGACTGACTATCCTCCAAATTTGCCTTTGCCCCAATGGATCCAGTACTGTTTCCACACTTCTCTGTTTCGGGGGCCTCAAAAATTGCGGAGGAAGTGTGGATGTAAACACATCTGGAGCTGAATTTATATGATAATAAATGAAAACGGAGTAGTATGGACGCAGCCTTAATTTAAAACAGAATTGTCCCGACTGAGGGAAGAAGTTGCCGAGCAAGAATCATTTGCCCGAGATGGATCGTCCATTTTCAGAGCAACCTCTTGATAGGCCTGCCTATGCACATTATCTGAGACAGGAGACATGCTTCCATGTCACGCGGTTAAGAAACAACAAGCGCGTGTATAGTAAATACTACAACTCGGTAAAGTAAAGTGTCTCTCCAGGTAGTGACAGCGCTTTTAAACCGCGCTGATGTATGGACTCCAACGCTGGGGGGGACAAGACTCATTTAGCCTCTGTCATTTCTCATGACAAATACTTATGGTCGCGACGGGCTATAAATCCATTTGTATGCCGGGTGGAAACCAACTCACGGTGTCTTGTATGAGATAACACAAACTCGGATCATCTTATCATAAGAATAAGGCCATATCTACATGCACACGACTGTTATCTGTTGATTTATAGTGCCGTGATACACATAACTATCACTTATCAACTTAAAAAACATTTAGTCGCTTTACTTTACGAGGTCTTACCCAAGATTTTGCTGATGTTGGAGTTGTGCATGTCGGGGAAGGCCTGCAGAATCTTGCGCCGCTCATCCTTGGCCCACACCATGAACGCATTCATCGGCCTTTTAATGTGGGGCTCGTTGTTGTTCCTTCCCCGAGATTCCCTGAAGACTCGCGCCTCGAGGGATCCTGCACCTCCTGTTGGCCAACAAGAATAGGATTGGGGTTAAATGTGGAGCCATAGACTTCCTTTGGTCCCAAGGCCAGAGCAGGAACAAGAAGAGAGAGAGCGAGGCAAGACGTTGATGAAATTACGATGCTATCATCATCATGATGAACATCGTTTCACATGAGTGCAGAACTACAGAGCGGGTTAGACTTTTACGCTGAGTGGAAAACCTGACTTCACAGGCTCTTGTTTTATGTGTAATAAAAGTCAATTGTCTATTTAAAACCAAATACCTAAAAAACTTGGACTTCAATGGCAATTAAACATTGTGTTATCGTTTAAGCCAACAAAAGTATTAAATACAAGACTCGAGGCTTTAGGAAGAAAATTAGAGATGGAAAGTAGAATTCTGGAAAATCTTAATAAAGCACATTTCAATACATATATGCATAAATAAATTCAGACACAAATTCGTCTGCTCCTTTTCCTCTTTCTCAAGTGCTGTTTCTCTCCTCATACACACACACACACACACACACACACACACACACACACACACACACACACACACACACATACACACACACACAAAACAAACAAACCCGATGAGAGTGTGCCGTTTCAGAAAAGTGCTGTTTCTCAATCAGGGCATTCACAATCAGCATAAGAGAGTTTCTCCCCGTATTAAACTGTACATCAGACTGATAATGATTTCTGTTTGCATGCGCATTTGCTTGCTTTTATACGTAAGATGTGAAAGAATTAAATAAAAGCAGTATGAATATTTAAACAAACAAAAACATGTTGATAAACAAGGCTCGAAAAATAAGACAAAAAAAAAAAAGAGCCTTCCATATGCTACGATACATCTTTAATGATCTCAAATCTGGAAAAGAAAGCTCGGGATGACTCATGCATATTTCATCATCCACATGTGAAGCCTTCTCATTAGACTTCTCCACTAGCAGCCTTGGCACATGTTACCTGGGGTTTGATTTCTATTATTATTTCAGTTGATAAACAAAATCAAACTCTTAATGAGTAATGGAGGCATTCATTCCAACATTTGCAGAGAAAAGTCGCTCCGATCACTAAAGATGCTGAAGACTTTACTTCTTTTAGTGAGGATAACTCATAGACCCCAATGTTAATATAGATTTGTCGAAATGTGTCATGTGCACAAACACACGGGGACAGAGAGAGACTTGGGAGGCTGCTGATCGTGGTGTTTGCACGTCGTAACCCTGCAGAGATAATTGGCTCTAACTGACATTATGACCTAGTTCTACGCAAAAAAAAAAAAACTACCATCAAGACACAATCAAATAATTTAGGGGCCTGTGCTTGCACATCTTAAAAATCATCATAATTCTTTCCCTTAAGCAAATTTGCATAATGCATATTTAAATTGCTGCTGTGCAACAAAATCCCCTACTCAAAAAGTTATGAAAATACTTCTTAAATGCCGGGTGTTTTGTGTCACACAGGAAACACAAACAGTCACACTCTCTGTTTTGTGCCGCGTCATATTCTGTACGTCTGTTTCTTATCTCCCAGAATGCCACTGGGCCCCACAGCCGGCATGAATTCAGAAATAATACACTACCTCCGCTGTCACCGAGCCCCACAGTACGTTAATTTCATTTAGCATGCACTCACTGTACAGGATGAATTGATTTCACTTTGTTTGGTTTTGACAACCATGTTTATTGTGCAATGAAATGTGGTGTGGCGGAGGGCTGACAGTATCCATCAACGCGGGGCAATCTGCTGACTGTCGGGGCCAGATGAAGGTATTCATTAGCTCAGGAGCGCAACGCTCACTCAGACACGACAGCCAGTGTCTGCACCCCGGGATCGCTCGCTGTAATTTACGACGCTGCCCGTGCCATTACTCTATCACTGACACTGATTCAGCAATTTATATACTGGTTTGCATGCATGCGGGCAGAGGTGAGCTTCTTATAGGGAGGGGAGGGGGGGGCAAAACAACTGCCTGCCATCAGCTAGTGCCACATCCATAGTTAGCCAGGAAACCAGCCACGTGTCTTGGTTCATTGGAGAGAATCCCGATGAGGCGTTGGCACATGGGAGCGTGTCTGTCTGCTCTGCCTAATGCTACAGAAAACACACAGCAGCCATTTTACATCATTTATTTTCATCTGTACTGAGGCAGATACTTCACTCCTGGCTGTCTTAAAAAACAGTGATGAAAGTTAGAAGTTACATCAGACCCAAGACACACAGGCTGACAGTGTTTAACTTTTGACCTTAAGTATTTACATACAAAACTATCCAGCCCTCATAATATTAATCCGAGGCATTATATTCATGATAATTTGATATTTTTTGGAGTGGATATAGTCTTTAAAACAAAACAAACTCCTCTGCTACTTTATACTGCCATGCTTTATCATCAATTTCCCACTAAATGGGAACATAATTTACTCAATGGACATTATGTTGTATTGAAGAAGACATAAACTAGTGATTGAGGTCATTACTGAGAAATACACTAATTTTCCCCCAAAAAACTACCATTCAAATGTCGTTCTTTTTGCACTGACAAGCAAAATCTGAAGATTTCTGGGCCAGAGAATTTCATCATAATGCTGTTTTGTCACACGTTTCATCTTAAAGGAATAACTGCATTGTCTTTCACTTTGAATTTTGATTATTTTGGGATGAGCTGTGCAACCCCACTGTGTATTTTCAAAAATCCAGAGTCACTGCAACACGCAGCAGTTTCCTACAACATTGTTTCTGGCATTTCAATAATAATAAAAAAAAAAAAAAAAAACAAGATTCTGCCCTGACATTTTGCAAATGAGCATTAACATTTATTTTCCAGGAGGCGCCGGGCATTTAGGAATCAGTTAGTTAGGTGTGTGATTGTGTAAATAAACACAGATGTTTAGCAGTGACAGGAGCAGGCCCCCTGGGTGGTAGCTGGGGAGGAGGAGAGCGAGACCGAGGGGAGTGTTGCTTAATAGAATTTATTGTGATTCATGAGGCCTGCAGCTCAAGTGTGACAGAGTGATATGAGAATCCCCTTTTAATTTGTCTCTCCTGGAAACAGTGCAGATGAGGAGCATGAATTACAGTGAGAAAGAGTGATTGTGTGTGTGTGTGTGTGTGTGTGACGGGGATAATGAAGAAGCGGGGAGAAAAAAAGAGAGAATGCAGTGAGGCCCAAAAAGCCTATCACACCTGTGAGCTGCAGGCTCAGACTCGACTGTGTACCAAGCCAGAGGGTAGTGCTGCCCCAGCCGTCCCCTCTCCCCCTGCTTTTCTTCTCCTTACTCATCTTTGTTCTGCGGGCAGACACATAATGTCACCCAGGAATCCGCTCAGGAGGATGAGCCTCAGTGAGCAGGCAACAATCACGCAAACCTGCCGGGCCCTCCCTGCTGGGATCAACACATCACTTCTGACTAAAGGCATTTACTGCCGACAATAGAGCCTCTCCCTCTGTGCACGATCAGGCTAGATTAACGTCTATAGACAAAGGGAACGCGGCCCTCTGTGCTGCCACTCTAGGCTGAGCTCAGGCTAATTAAACCATTAAAAATTACATGTCATATCAGCTCTATAACAACAAGCAAATCCAGGCTTTTTCTCTTTGTGTTGGCTCGATTTGACTTTTCTGTGTGTGCGTGTTGTAAGGGTGTAAGTGTGTGCACTTGTTCGCTTGGGAACAAATGGCCAACCTGTTTGAACACGCAGGCTACGGCTTTCACTTTTGTCTGCTCTATCCCCTCTCTGGTGCGTTTAGCCTAAACGAGGAGTCTAATCTTTCACAATATCCCAGCTTTACGCTCAACAAAAGGAGATGGACGCACACACAGGGAAACAAGAAAACCCCACACAAGTCTGCGCTCCACCGGGGGCCACGCTCAAATTTAACTTCAAAACACAAACTGTCTCGCTGATTGCATTGACCTATTGATACTTGATAAATCATTAGAGCCTCCTAATCTGAGCTTTCCTCCAGGAAATGTCTCCGACAATGAAAGCCAGAGCTTTATTCCCACAGCCTCGGTGCTGGAAAAGCAGCAGAGACCTCCTCAAACGAGCAGCACGTATCAGACTTCAGAAGTAAGCCCATCATCAGTGATCTGCAACAACAATGCAACACCACGGTTCTTCTCATCCTTCTCCACCAGGACTTTGTTAAAGACACTCTTTGGCCGGCGCTCCGTCTTCTCTCTGTCTCTGGTTGATTTTATCACACTGGGCGTTCGGATTAATTCGGTTTCCTGTCTCCACGTATCTCTCAACAACCTCTTTGTTCTCTGTGGACCCTCAATGATTCGGGGGGGTTTAGACAAACATGCAGCCGCAGCTACACAGCAACTCTACACTTCCATATGTGAATGAACAAAGGGCCTGGCTGCGCTGAGGCTTTTGTGGTATTTTGGGATATTTTCATCAGAGCTTAAGAAGACCTAATGAATTTGCAGTGGGATTGTGTGTTGAAGCATTTCCACTCCTTTGCCGCTGTTTTCTGGCCTTGATCGTTCCGAGTACGGTCGCTGCATGCTCTGCAAATATTAGCTCAAGCAGCCTAAAGCTTTCTGTGAACTGCTGCGATGACAGAGGTCTGCTGTACGCGGGGACCACTCAGTGTGGCCGCTCTGTGCTGAAGGGAAAGCTGCTGCACACCGAGGGGCTTTCACACCCGATGCCAGTGTTGCGAGGGTACACCCAGTAATTTTCCTTTTCAGGAAACACCAACGTTTATACAGTGTGCTCTAAATTACAGTGGAAAAGTGTGTGTGTCGAAACGCAGAGGAGATTCCAAACGAATTTTCCCTCCTCTCGCTCCAGAATGCTCCCAAAATAAAGTGCATTTATGACTTGAAATTATAAATTCCAAAATTATTCACTCAAAACTGATCTTGCCAATTTGCAGGTCAGAAGACGTCCAGAAGCCTGGGGTGAAGTTTGGTTAAAAAGTAAATATGTTGATGATGTGTTGGTCATAGTCATAAAAATAATGGAAATGGACTGGATTTCAATGGGAAGCAGAACCACATGTTGAAATATAGTCATTTAAATGCCATTTAAAGGTCTCATTTGGAAGAATTAGTGACCTCTAATGCGTGAGACTACAAATTGGAACAATTGGAGGATTCATCTGCTCACCCCTCCTTTTCCCAAGTACACTAGGAAACTATAGTGGCCTTCATATACTAGAAACTATATATGCCGTAGAGACATGGCAGCACAAGACCCCTGCCCAATGTAAGGCTAAATAGATTTTTATTGCAAAGCTATAATACTCTTATGGGTGGTATGTTCAAGTTCTGCCCAAAACAATCTGAAGAAAATATCTGACTGTGATTTTTCTGGGAGATATTGCGATTAGAAAGTTATTATCACATGACACATCAGAATATCAGCTATGTTTTATTACCATAGCTTTGTCATTTGCTAATTGCAAGTTGAATGGGAATCATTTTAAGTAGGGATGCACGATATATCGGCATTAATATTGGTATCGGCCGATGTTCGTCATTTTTTAACATATCGGCATCGGTGCAATGAGTAAAACTGCGCCGATTTTAACAACCGATGTTTATACCCGTCTAATTGCTGTTTGTGTATGTGTGTCGGGAAGGGGACAGCGTCAGTGACGCAAGCGCAGCACAAGGTGTGTGTGTGTGTGTGTGTGTGTGTGTGTGGAGGAGAGAGAATGTCAGCGGTGTGGGCGATTTTTCAGGGTGTCAATAGAAGATACGCGAAAAGCATTATGCAACACTTGCAAAGTCGAGGAGGGTTCCGCGTCAAGTCATTCAATACCACAAATTTGATCATGTCATTTGAAAAACCGCCACCCAGAAGTACACAAACAACGGCAGGAAGCTAACGCTAGTAACATTAGGCAGCAGACAAAAAGAAAGCAGCGCAGCTGGGACTCGACCAAAGGAAGACAGTGGCCAGGGCAATAACGATCAAGGTAATGGAAATGATTGCTCTTGACGACCAGCCGAGGGTTCTGACGGTTGATAGCGCATATTGAACCCCGCAACAACCTGCCAAGTCGGCGCTACTTTTCCGATGTTTTGCAATTGAATAAATATCTGGTTGCCATGAATACTGGCACGTTTGATAAAGTATTTTAACATGATTTTTTTTAATTATGGCAGCTCTTAGTAGAGCTTGTCAGGTATTGTTTCTCATATCTGTTGTGTAGTTTTATTGTGAAGGGAAGTGGCGCGGTTGTTGTTGCCGGGAGGAAGGGTTGTTGACTTTATTTACGTACCCAGTATAGACGCCCTTATCTCGGTTACAGTAACTTTGGCAGGGTATTATTTTTATTTATGTTCATGTTTGTAATTTATGATCCAAACTTTCTCACAGGAGTTTAGTGAGTTGAGGGAGTTAAACTGTACTTTAATTTAGTTACACACTTGCTACAAGTGGTAAAGGTTTCTAAAAACCTTTACTTGTAGTTGGTTACTTGTGTCTTATGTGACCTTGTTATTTGGAGGTAAAACATGTTTTGAAAATAAAGAAAGACATTCAAAAATTCAGCTTGCATGATTTTCATTCTGTACAAACTTTTATCATCTCAGAAACTTTTTTTAAAAAACATATATCGATATCGGTAAATATCGGTTATCGGCCATAGCAGCAATATTAATATCGGATATCGGTATCGGTGGAAATAGTCATATTGGTGCATCCCTAATTTTAAGCCATAATTGAAACTACTTTTAACTCCAATATCAAAATGACACGTGACCTGTTCTCCACAAATAAGCAGCAGGTAGTGGGAGTGTGTGTTTGTGTATATCAAGGTGCAGAGGCTCCTCTGTAACCTCCGTACCGCGAGTGAACGTGTTTTCATGAGAGCAAACACTTCACATCCATCAACCTTGTTTTCCTTGTTGCTGCAGCTGAAGGAGACGGACAGATGCATTTGTGGCACAAGTGAAGAAAACAGTGTGTTTTGAGTTATGTGCGCTGCGGTGGCTCCCAGCCTTTTCCCCCTGGGAAGAGGACCTCTCCTCCTCTCCTCTAACCTCTGCCTGCTCCTAATCCATCGCTCCACTGGGAACAGTGATGCGAGGCGTCTGACGCGAGCCTTTCCCTCAGCACTGAGCAGGACTTAAAAGGACACAACTCCCCGTGTGTGTGCTCTGTTTCGGTCCTGACTCCACCATAGCCACAGAGGGAAGGTTCCCACTGGGGGGACTGAGCACTGGAAGTATATCTGTCTGTGGAGTCAGGGTGGGATGGGTGGGATCTGCTCCAATGGCTCACATGGGAGACATGCCAATGAATCCACTAATTGTACCTCTAATTCTCATCGTCAGGGTTGGGTGTGATGCGAAAGAAAATGAGTGGAAACAAGACATTGGCTGTGGAGTTGGTAAACAAACATTTTTACGGGGAGTAAAAACATTTTTTTATATAAATATCATGTGGCTGTTTTTGAAGTCTTTTATAAATGGGAACCAATTACGTAGAAAGAATTTCTTCACTAAAACTGATGGGAAATGTGTCGAAGGCGCTATTTAAAGTTGCCGATGGGTTACATTGTCATGAGAAATATCTTTCCCTCTGCCTTGAGACTTTTCGAGGCATCAAAGATGAGTCAGAAACATTTTTTCCCTTCGCTCCGGCTCTCAAGTGCCATGGAAACTGCCACAAATATTTATGCCGGACAAACATCAGTGCACCAAGGTACTCTTTGCTCCGGTGCAGGAGCCAGCGCCACAAAAGGAGATGACGCTTTGTCATACTGGTGCAACCCGAATTTACACCCCTTGGCCCAGGACCTCGAATGAACACAACGGCAACAGGAGCAGAAGCTGGGAAAAAAGCCAGCTTTGTCCTTGTCCTCCACTCACCTACCTGCGAAAAACGTCTCAAACGGCGCTCACCCAACCCCCACATCTCTTTTTACACATGCTTCTGCACACACTCACACAAACCACTCTACAAATCGCTGTTGCCTGCTGCCACACGGAGCCGTGGCCTTCGTCTGCCATCAAGACTACTTTTGCTTTCAAAACGTCGAGAATCAGACCAGTGTGTATATGGAGAGCCCCCTCGAGGGCCTCAGTTCACAATTCACTGTACTGCCTTTTTAGAAATTGGAACAAATAAACAAAAAACAAGTTCTCCGGTTTCAGCCTCTTACATGCGAATAATTTCCTTTGCTTCTCTATGACTGCAAATCCATAATCAATATTGTTTTTTTGCATTTTGTGGCTGAAACAAGTCGTCGATTTGTCAAAGAAACAAAAGACAGGTTTGTCAATAGTCTAATAAATATTAGCTGCAGCCCTCTCAGATGTAGAAAGCACTCGGAGAGCTCAAACTTCCGTCAAGGCCACACAGTTTCTCACAGTGTCGATATAATCAAATGTCTGTCAGTTGACATTTGCCCAGGTCACATCCAAAATCTAATCATTTCTTAGAAGGTTTAATCAAAATATGTCCATTTCTTTTTGAGTCGACACACACAAAAAATAAAGACAACATAGCCAAACAAATAGAATAACAAGTCAAATATGGCCTTACCATCTAGATCCTCTGGCCTGGTGAGGTCAATAACTCGGTGGCCAATCTTCCCTTCCTCACCCAGCTTTCCGAGGTGGTGGCCACTGTTCTCAAAGTGCGCCCTCTCCTACAGAGGAAATACACACAGTCAGGTACAGGGACAAACAGGTACATCCATGGTTTTACAGTGAAAAGAATTGTAAAAAAAATAACCCATCAGGATTCCTAAATTTTGAAAGGAAAAAACGTGTCTTTGATAAATGGAGGTTTCTTTTGAAGAGCTGCTCTTTTGACATGAGCTAGATGTAGCTTTTTCCTCTCTCATCTCTCTATTCAGCGGTGGCTATAATGGATGACAGGAGGCAGAGAGACAGTGAGGGCCAGGGGTGCTGTAAATAGATTTACAGAAGGATACTTTGTGATCCCGAGCACACAATGGGGCCGTGGCCCTCTTTGCAGTGCTCAGATTTTCCTCTGTAATCTTCTCCTTACATCCTCCCTTGCAGTCTGCAGCGCCCAGAGCTCAGCGCCCATCATTTATTCAGAGTTCATGCTTTGGAGAACACACCGTGTTTTCCCGTTTGTCATGTCGCTTTGTGCTCAGATTAAACTTGGCATCATGTCGTACTTGACGCACAATGAAACCCAGTCATTCAGCGCTCTGTGACAATATTAAATGTCATGTCCGTGTGCATTTACAGAATAAAATAACAGCTTTCGGGGGGCCTCTGAATAGTTGCTGCACATTACACTTAATGTATTATGCAAGGGGAGAGTGCTGACTGCTGCTGGCTCCATTGTTGAATGACCTACTTCCTCGGTGAATACACGGGGCATTAGCAAAGGGCTGTCTTCCTCTTTAAAGACTCAACCAGGAGACGGACACTTTGACGCTGCATGATACAAATAATCTCCCCTCTTTGCCTGGATGACACTAAAAGCAGGCATGTTGCCACCATTCAGGGGGAGAAAAAAAAGCATTTGTTTTACTCCGAGGGTGAGCATTCAGTCTCTGCCAAAGATAAACTCTGCGCGCTGACCTCTGCCCTTTTGTCTTTTCTGCACACGCCTATCACATGTAGTCTGAGCAGAGACTCAGGTGCTAACAGCTCCCTCGCCACGCACGCAGACACCAACACACATGAATCTTTTAGCCCTTTCTCTGCAGCGCGTCGGACAGTCGCGTTGCTTTTTCACTTTCCTCCCACAGGGAAGTTTTCCTCCTGCGAGCTGACAGGAGAAGGCGCTGAAATATTTAGCAGACCTAACCATTGTGAGTTGAAATATTTATTTTTTACAGCTGCTTTTTTGATTTATTTTGATGTTTCCCCCCGACACGTCGAATTACATCGGCAACTTTTCACGCCAGTAATCGCAGCGTGAAAAGGAAAGAAGAAGAAAAAAAATCAAGTTTGTCATTTTTAATTTGCTTTTGTCTAACCTCATCTTCAGTGGGGGGTTAAAAAGATGACAAGATGACGGATGGAGACAGTTGAAGTCCATTTGAGTCCTTTCACAGTATTTTGATTTTCCTCATGCTTTTATTTATTCCAGAACTATTCCTCAAAAGAAAAGATTGCAAGAGAGACAGAGAGAGCACTGCAATTTACCATCATATTTGGAGTACTAGTCATTATTTATAGCCAGCTGAGTGATTCTGATATACAATTAACCACTACCTGCTTATGGCCTGTGATTAGAGCCTGTCGCTCTGACGGCCCTTTGCTTACTTAAGTGTTTTCTAATTATGACACATGTGCCGGTTCCTGCTGGGAGAGGGGACGCTTTGTAAAGACAAGATGGAGTACAGATCCTTTCTTGGTGTCACATTCTGTGTAACGCAACACACACACAGAGCCGTATTTATCACCCAGCCACATTATTGCTCTTAATGAAAGGAGCCAGCAGCCCGACGACAAAGTGACTGATGTGCGATTAGCCGGGTGGGCAACGGTGCCGCTCCGGATTCGACTTGGACAGTCCACCAGGAAGACGCGGCGCTCGCGGGTTCTGTGTATCTGCAATAAAGTCATCATCTCGTCCCTCTTCCATGCTTTACTGGCCCCCTCTGATCAATCAAGTCCTTTTATAAGCTCATGATCATTAAGCATCACGTTGGGTTGAGAGGGAGAGAGAAGAGGGAGTCATCAGTCAATGGTTTTCATTAATAACTGGCTCACTGTTGAGCAACTTTCTCCATCGCACGCGTCACATGATTAGTGAACGCCGGCACACTCGACAGCTGCGACTGAATGAGGCTCTTGTTCAAGCATTCTTCGACGCGGCTTCACTTCATTTGCGATGAGAGCATTTCGCTTTATACGAGGCGGCGTTTGATCCACGATAATATAAAGGTGTGGGTACAGCTAAGTGTCCCTCCCTTCCTTGTGTTATCTATGCTAATTAATATCGGACTATCCGAGCAATATGGTGGCGCGAATTTTCATAAAATTTTATTTAGTGAGTTTAATATACTTATTGGTTCTAAGTGTGGTAATTTATATCTGCAAATTAGAATTATAGTTGGAATTATGGCCATAAATTATCCGTGCGGCATCGGGGTTTTGTTTTAGGGCTGGAAAATATTCAGTGAACTAATGCTGCTTTACTGCCCGTGCATCAAGTGCTGTGATAAATTAATGGCACTTTTATTATTTTATAGTGTCATTAAATTTTTACTGATCACTCTGACAAAGAGAAGTAGCAAAGGACGTGCAGTATTTAGGGAAGCTGGCCTTCCTGCCAGGAAAAGAGCAGTGTGTGTGTGTGAAGGGAGGGAGGGAGCCCATCAGTATATGGCTGATATAAAACGGTATTTATAATGTGCAGAGCACGAGAATGATAAAAGACACACGCAAAAAAAATGATGCTGCTAAAAGCTGAGGGGCGTCCGAACGAGCTGCTGCATAAACAAAGTGGAGCGCAAGGTTGACGCGGAGACGTAGAGATGAAGACACAGGAAACAAAAGATGTAACTGGACACATTATTTCTCCCCTGCTCTGACCACAACTGCTGGCAGGCGCGCGGTCCCTCCTCTTAAAATGACTTCAGCATGCAGCTCTCCACCCCACAACTAAAATTATAGCAGTGCAGTGCACTGAGAGCCGTAGTGGAAAACTGCCACCCACTATAATCTCATCTGCGCCGTCTGTGCGTGTGCGCGTGTGCGTGTGCACTTTTTGTCTTTTAAGTTTAGGTGCAGTTTAAGCCGCGAGTCCAGTGAAGATGT
The DNA here is from genome assembly GCF_958295425.1 of Solea solea. Taxonomy (NCBI): domain Eukaryota; kingdom Metazoa; phylum Chordata; class Actinopteri; order Pleuronectiformes; family Soleidae; genus Solea; species Solea solea. Next base: position 2,671,295 of record NC_081138.1, read on the forward strand.
GACGCACTGACGGAGAGAAGGTAGATAGATAGTGGAGTCTGTGCAACTTCTTGGGCGAGGGAGCCTAAAAAGAGAGCCCTTGTCAGTGCTGTAAAAGGAGCTTTAATCTGGTCGGCCACAGAACATGTGCCGGAGGCCTGCTGCTCTGCCCACAGGGTGTATTCTGGGCAGAGGCGGGTGGCCAACGGGCCCTGTGTATTGTGCCTACTCCTGCTCTGTATTTAGGCAACAGACTACCAATCCTGACGCTCCTTCACGCTCCCCTTTGTAAATAGCTCCAGGCTATAGGCAGAGCCATACGGCCTGAGATTGTTCAGATACAGATGAAAGGGGGAAACACACACACTTGATAGTAAGGTAGACCGCGGCGCACATCGGCGCGCAGTTGTTTTGGAGTCGGCTCAGTTCACGGGGTGTCAGTTTGTCTAAATGATTTTAGAGTTTTCGTTTAAACATCATTAGGAATATCATAAAAAAAAAAAAATCAATGCAGAACTTCTCGCACTCAAGGGACTGAGAGAAAAAGCACATTTGCAACCGTTGCTCTAATGAGAGAGTTCGGCCAAGGTGAAGGTGACGCGACGCTTAACTGTAGCAGACAGTAGTCATGTGACTTCTCTTAATCAGGTCCCGTTAATTATTAACCACGTTACTCTCTCGCTCATCGTTACCGATATAAATCGTCATGTCGACGATTCAATTCTGCTCACTGCGTCCTCAGTCAATGCAAGCAGCCAGATAAATAAGCCCGCCATGTTTGGTCGTAGTTATTTAAAGAAAAACATTTTTCAGGCAGCTGACAGACATGACATATTGTAGTTGTTTGCCAACTGAAAATAATATAATAGTCTGCTTATTTCTTTTGGCCGTGTACGTATGTATCGACAGCAAATTACATGTTTAGCCTTTTTTTTTTTCTTTTTTTTTGAAATCTGACAACAGTAAGTGCCGTAATTTCTGAGATTCTTAACTTCTGCTGAGATCTCGTCCGCGTGGAAAGTACTGTATATGATCGCATGTGTTTAAAATGATTTAACGATCGGAACCTTTAACAGCTGCTGCTGCAGCGCCCCGAAAAAGCAGCCACTTACAGTATGTTTGATAATGTGCTGAAGCGGCTCTGGTTATATCACACACCTGGTATGTGGCGAGTCGAAGCCGGTGGCTCTCTGACCACAATATAGGTCTTTGTGTATCGAGTGTCAATCATCGCTGTGGTCTGCAGCCTTCAGAGTCTTCTCTCTGAGGGGCTCACTCTAAGTCCCTCAACAATCTGTCCCGGCCACGGCGGAGACAAAGACGGCACTTTTACATGGCTGCAGCTCCTCACAGCTCAGTGCCTCATCTGTTTTGTGTTTTTATTGTAACCAGTTGCAATGTTATTTATAAGTCTGCAGCTTTCCAGTAGTTTTTGCTAGTTTTGAACCATTTAAATGTTAAGTACATCCAGCCATGTGGTAAACCCACAGTTCCTTTCATTCGGGCTGTTGCTCTCTTTTTTACCCTGTGCTCCCCCCCCCCCCCCCCCCCCTTTTTGCTAAGCCTAATGCAGGCAGCAGCAGAATCAACAGTAGCAGCCACAAAAGGCTGGCATCTGCTCTATAGTAGTCATCCTTAACATCACACGGAGCAGAAATGGCCACCCATTCCAGTTCTGTTTGTACTGCCAGGCCATCACTTCATTTGTTTAAAACAGAGCAGAGAAAAGGCCTTTAATTAAATTAAGAAGCTCAAACTCTGTGTGATCTAATCCCACTCAAATGTTATTTTCTTGAGCATTTTATGTTATTAACAATCATAACTCCTCACTCACTGGTCTCCAGTTGCTTTTGTTGCCGTTGTTTACGTCTCGCAGAAAGCGTAATCTTTGGCATTTTGGATGCAATGATGTGATTTAAAGTCGGTCCTCAAGCATCCAGCGTGTATGTGATGCTCGAGCATTCAAGCATGTCTTGTATAAACCTGGCATAATACATGTTTTTCACAGCAGTGACATTAATTAGGGTTCCTCTCCAAGATTAAGAGAGCCAGCTCGGGGTCCTGCTCTTGTTCCAGTGTAAGGGGGAGGTCACTCTAAATTTGACACTTATTTTAACACTAACATTTACACTTTTTTCCTGCACTAAGACTAACTGGAGGTACTGGATCTCAACATAAAGATGTCTTAACTGTCGTCACTCTGAGGTGCTGAGAACATCCAGCGTGGTATAAAACCATTCCAGTCCTGTAGCACATTTAAGGTTTTTTTTTTCTCTTTATGTTTGTCTCTGCGCTGCTAAAATCATCTGTTGACCTCATGTACATTTACGGGTTTCCAGTCCTCAATGATCCAGAACTGTACTCTGGTTCCTCGGGGAGGGGGGGGGGGTGTGAAGTTGAGCTGAAATCTCCGGCCTTATCTAACACTCCAGGTTGCAAACAGCAGGATATTAGAAACTGCAGCATTACCCAAACCCCTTTCACACACGGACAAAACCTCAAGACTTGTTGGACACAGGAGCCATTATATTCCAACTGCAACAATACCGCAGTCTATAAATGGTCCTTTGTGGCCTATTCTTTTCCCCCCCCCCGCTCTTTGTCGCATGTGCCTTGTGGTGAGCATGGCATCACAGGTCTACACAACTGAGGCCAGAGGCTTTTCTGAGCAACTGTGCTGGGGCCAGAAATTCACCATGTATAATGACAAGTGTGGAAAATAATGGAGCTGCCACCACCAAATGACCCTCGCAAGATGCTGCCTTGATGTCTTTCTGGGGAAGAGCAACATACCTGACCTGGAAACACACACACACACACATATATTATAAAGAATCATACATTATTTTTATTCGTTTGGCAAACGTGAACAATTGGACAAAGCATTAATGTAAGCAATCTTCACAATGGCACTTGCTGGCTACAGCCAGTGTCTGGGAGTAGAGCATAATCTAATTTGGATGGGCAAACCCTTGTATGCCAAGGATTTACATTGCAGCCAAAACGCCTTGGTTTGCAATTTCCAAGACAGCAGTCGAAAAGGAGCAGAAAATTGCTTCCAGGGCTGCGGACCAGACAAGATTATATTCAAAGTCTTTGTGAGGGCTTTGCCTGAATGGGGCCCTGGCATCACATACACACATGTGTGCGCACACACACAAACACACACATGGGTTTGCGCTGCTATCCTTGCTGGGACTCTGCATTGAACAGCCTGACCAAAAACCTAATCCCTAACCTTAATCGAAACCAGTTCATGTCCAACCCCGTCCTTAACCTAACCAATCTAGGTGCTCGGAGATTAGGTTCTGCCTCATTAGGACCAGGTTTTGGTCTCTAAGAGGACTTCTGGTCTCTGACAAGGACAAAAGGTCCCAAAGAGGTAACAAAAATGTGCACACACATATACTTGCATATGTGCATAGACACACACACACACACACACACACACAGGGAACACTGTAACCACTATAACCAATAGGTTAGGAGGAGATTTTGTGGAGCCCCAGTGTGAGCTACATTTGAATATTTACGGGCTGAGCTCTGGGATATGGGAAATGGACAATTGCAGTCATCAATACTGAGGAGAGGAGGCATTGCGGGGGCAGAAAAGGGCAGTTCAATAGGTTAATACATTGGCCTTTCACCTTTTGATTCTAGTTAGGGACATGTCAGCAGAGAGAATATATTTGATCTCGCACAAGCTCAAAGGCATGAACCTGAAGGAACCTGAGGATCAGATCCGTACAGAAATCTGTCATATTGGACTTTATGGGTTCAAAAACAGGCTAATATAGTGTATATTTGTCTTTTGTCCCAAATGAAATAAGACTTTTTAATAGCGTTTCCTCGCCAGCCACACTGAACACTGGCTTTGAGTTTGTAACATGGAGTGAAATGGATTCTCTGTGCGTTTGTGCAAGAGAAAACAATTACATTAGCCGCATGTATTGTCTGTCTTTATATTATTTTTATGTGCATTTTTTATTTTACAACTTGCTTTTAGGCTGCTTTTACTGAATTTTTGAAAATGCCTGTTAAAATTCGCAGTTTTATATAAGCCGTGCTCACGATGGACACATGGGACGAGTTATCTTTACCTGTGGCGCTAAAAAAATCAGTTAGTTAAAGCTACGGGAAACAATTCACCGTGTTTGACTGTCGGCTGCATTCAAGGTAAAAGCTTTCACTGGGTGAGGAGGAGACTGTAAATAATGGAACAAAGTAATTGCCCTTCTGCAGACAATAATATCTTTGGATAAATATTTCAGAAAGGTAAATTGCGGAAGAGTTGCAAAAGGTTTTATTGTACGGATGGATACGGGAAAAACAGACAAATAAAGGAGGAAAAACATGTGCTCCCGTAAAGCATGAATATTTCACATGTCCTCAGGTTAAAGGCGTGTGTACTGTTAAACACAGAGTCTAATCTACATTGTGTTCTCCTGGGTCAACGGCCATGCAGGGAGGGAGGGAGGGAGGGAGGAAGGGAGGGAAGGAGAAAACCAGAGCCTGAGTGATAAAGGTGAGGGAGGAATGCATTGTACTGTTCAGACACACTTTGTATGAAAAGATGAATTGATCCATCTGTACGCAGCACTTAGACCCACTCCTCTACCCGGTCATTACAGTGGGATAAATCAATATTTAATATCCCCCTCTAACAGCCACAGTGGATGATCTTAACCTCTCCTTAATCCCATTTATGTTACCTTTCCAGAATCTTCTTCATGTAAGCTCTCACTATGATAAACTTCCAAACAAGAGACTGGGAGGGGAGCTATTAAAGACCACACAATATTTATGTCAGGTGAGGCACCTTCTTGAAATATTAATATTCTGAAACTGACCAAAGTGAAAGCTTTTATCTGGGCCGCTCAAACCCTTCTAGTCCGTTGGCTTGTATCAGCAAAAGACTCTCTCTCCTTCGCGCTCATTTCACCCCCCCCCCGATGAATTACAGCCTGCTGTTCTTTATTGCAGCCAAAGGATGAAGATGATGGGGGCAATTCTTTTAGCTGACTTGATAAAGTGCGCCTCTAATTTCACACCGGCCTAATAGGGGCCGGTGTCAGCGGATGTACGGGGTGACACTAGCTCACGGTGATTTGCATGAGTGTGGAGCGTCGGCCTGTTGTCGTTCAGCGAAAAACAGAAGCATTACCTGAGGTGATGCTTTCAATTAAAGAGATTAGTCGCATATTAGAAGGTGTTTCCACTGACTTCACCATTGTAGTGCGGTATAAGCAGTATTGTGTCATTCCATGCTGCGTTTGATCGTAACGTACTGTACCACATTGTATCGTACTGTATCGTAGTAAAGGGTAAGAGCTGTGTGTGTCCTCTCTGTGGGCTGCACTCATTTATCTGCTTCACTGCAGCGAGAGCGTAGTTGACGGCCACCTGCATCGACACTGATCTCTTCCAAACACCAAATTAGGGGGGGGGAGTCAAAATAGATATTCATTGACTTTTTTACATATACATTGACCTACTTGAGGCTGTTGGTTGAAAGTGTCAGGTGCTGAAATATTAATGAGCACCGCTCCCAGTTCCTGCCTGCTCCTCGCAGCCAACTGGCACCGTGGCACCAAGCTGAAGAGACGAGGACAGCTTTTTTCTCTCCTTGATTGACTCATCGATTGAAGATATTTTTAAAGGGAATCCCTGGGAGTGTGTACTCCTGGTACAAAGCAGCCCAATCCCGCGTCAGGGGACGGAGAGGGGCTGCGAGTCTGCTTTAATTGGGCAGAGACTTCAGAGCTTTTTTGCTTAACCCGCACCGGGCACTGCCATGGCCTGTCACGGCCCTCACACCGACATCAACGACGCCGAGCCCTCGGAAACACACACTCGCACAAACTTACCCGTATTAATTAAAGTAAACAGATATGTACACACTGAACTTATGCCAGCGCTTATCAATACGACCACCCTGGACATGGATTAAAGAAAAAATGTCAGTCTTAAGAATGACTGCTGTGTTAAAAAACCACCATGTTCCACTTTCTTTACAGTTTCTTTCCTCCAGTACTCGCTGGGAGACCTGAGCACTCTTGGTGGTCAGTTCACGGTTGCAATGGTGCAGACCTGAATCGGGAATAGCACAGATACAACGTGTGCGACGGGCGTCCTAACCTTGTCAACTCTGCAGTTGTTGAGGCCCACTGAAGTGAGTGCGGAGAGCTTTGCCTCCATGCCCTGCTGGTGATGTTGCAGCTGCTCCCTCTGGATCTGCTCCCTCATTTTCCTCGCCTCCTGGATGGCCTTCATCACCGTGTCCTGGTCCCCAAACAGCGCGGTGGAGTTTAGGCTGGACAGAATATCTATGAACACAGGATTTTGGACGGAAAATGTGTCCGTTAGAACACGTAGTGTGGAGTGAAAGTAACCTCTTACGAAATCTCGAGTGCAATGTAAAATATGATGCCCTTTTTAGTTATGTGTAATGATTATTTTTCATCTTTATGGTGGCAATTTTGGGACATTCAGCATGAGGTATTGATACTTTTTAAAAGTAAAAATGGGCTATTATTCAAGTTCTTGACTTCATTCATTATTATTGTTTAGTTATTTACACTGAAGCTGCTTAAAAACAATATTCAACTTGATTTAAAATGACTTATCTTGAAGTAACCTGGAAGTGTTTGCTTGCTTGACAGCAGGCAGCAGACACATCAGCGTGTTTTTGAATCGAATCAACGTTTGTGTGGCGCGCGCTCGGGAACTTACCGAGGGACGAGCCCCGTCCCAGTCCTCCCAGTGGACTCGGGATTCCGCCCTTGATCAGAAGACTGTTTGGGCTGTTTTTACTGCCGGGAAACAGGTTTTGTGTCGGGGATGTGGGAGACTTGACCATGTCTGCCGTCTTTGGCCGAGCAGACAGGTTGAGCGGCTGTGTTCCTTCCTCCTGTGAAGGCAGAGATAGCAGTGTGAGGAAAGACAGATGTGAATAGGTGGCCCACGCCTCTCCTCTTACAGAGAGCTACAGATTCCCCGACAGCATGTTCTCCTCTGTTCCTGCTTAATTATACGATCCCTACCCTGTCCCACAACTCCTTGCTGATCCTGCAATCTATTTACCTCCTCTTCTCCTCTCTCCTCTCCTCTGTGCCACTGCAAGGTTCCTCGCAGTTGCCCGGCGCCTTTGTTCACACTAATTAAAGCAGATTCTGTCTCTCTGTACGTCTTCATCTGTTCTCCCTCTCCTCCTCTGTGCGCTGTGTCTGCACTCTGGTTGGAAGAATAAATAATGACCAGATAACGGCAGTGCCAGTGATCAAAGACAGCTGTTCCATTCATCAGTTGTCGACTTACATTATCTACTTCATTAGCTTGTTTTCTAATTCCATTCCTCATTTGTGAATACTTGCTCTTATCATACGCTTTGATATGCCATTCCTAAAAGAAATATGAGAAATCACACTCGACTATAGTTCTCTATTCTATTCTGTACTTGGATATTTGCTGGTTGTGGCCTTTTAGAACAATTATTATATAATATTATCGGTAATAGTTGCCAGTTGTAAAATCACACTCATTATGTCACATATTACAATTTAATTAATTCAATTAGCCCTATTAAGAGACACACAAATCAATACATCTGTTTAAATACAATAAATGCCGGTTTATTTTGAATAGAAACATTTGCATCCCAGTGCAAATTGTGCATGTGTGTGTGTGTGTGTGAACAGCAGTCCTTTCAATCAGATTAGGGCTCATGCTGTCGTTAACAGTATTTTTCAAAGCCCAAGTGTCTCCTTGTCCAAACATATGGCTCAAGCATACACTGCCCCAAGGCCTTGTTATTGCTGTGCCAATAACAGTTTGTCATGCAGTGAAGCTGAAAGCAGACAAACAAAACTTAAGGCAATCTGATTCCGCTGGACTGTGCACACATATGGGATGATGCCAGTGTGTGTGTGTGTGTGTGTGTGTGTGTGTGTGTTTGCGTTATGATTCGTTACACTGAAAACTCTGTAATATTTTTGCCATTTACTGTAATAATATTTAACAGGAAAGTGATGCTGTGTTAATGTTGGCCTAATCTGTGAGTGTGAGGGGAAACAACGGCAGGCATTTGGAGATGAATTGATAAACGGAGAATTGTACTCAAGTGATGAAATAAGCGTCGAGTGAATTTGAGGGCAATGTGTATCCTTTAAGGTAAGCGGCCTGTGCGTGTGCGTGTGTGTGTGTGTGTGTTACATTTCCACAGGATGATTTATCGTTTATTTCCATTGTGATATTATTAAGCTAAACTACTCCAAATGGTGTGCATGTTTCTGATTATGGCCTTAGTGAGTGGGGATGATGTATATATGGCCTCTCCCTCTGCATGGAGGTCTAGTGGAATTCTGCCACACAGCAGCAGCAGCAGCAGCAGCAGCAGCAGGAAAGACACATCCTGCATTTGGTTTGTTTAAAATACATATAAAAAAAAGAGACATCAGTCAGATGTTTGATTAATTTCTGTCTGCGTTTGTATCCCACTATTGTAACTGTTTAAATAAATTTAAACAAAAAAAACACACACACACAATAATAACTTTTCATTGTGAGGAAAAATTAGAAACCATGTGTTCCACAAATTACTGGCTTGGAGCAGCCGTCGCCATAGCAACCACGTCCACAAAGTTCTGGTTAAGAGAGAGGGGGCCTTGTTAAAGCGCCACAGATTGATGGCCTGTTAGGAGTTCTGCTCTGCACCGGGCCAAGTGACGCAGTGAACAACATAGATTCTACTTTCTTCAGGCTCGGCTGGGTCAAGTGCCACTTCAGGCCTGCACTGTCGGGTGGGCAGGTTGAGGGAACACGAGGGTTCTGTACCTTGACTTGAGTGATGGGGCTGGAGGAACTCTTGTCGTTCTTCAGCAAGGAGGGGGAAATGGGCCCACTGGCATTGATGGACTGGGGGAGCGGAGGCATCTTGGATCCAGGAGAGACCTGCATGCTGGCAAGCTGGGCCGCATACAGTTGCTGTAAAGAGGGGAAGAAAAGGCGTTAACATCCAAATCCAGCAAACATTCAGAGTTTTATATTCTGTCTTTTCCTCTCCTCTCTCAGAACTCTGCGTCTGCCTTCATCCCGCCGCTCTCTCACTCTCTCTTTTACGTCTTTCCTCTCTTTCCATACGGCTGGCAAAGAACCCCCATCAAAGGTCTTAACTGTATTTCAAAGGCTGAACCCAGAGAGAGAGAGAGACAGCAGTCTTAAAAACCACACAGAGATGGCTTTCATTCAAAATACTTGGAGCCCCTATTTTCCACTCATCACAGAGGAAAAGTTTGCTGACTGGATGCAAGTGTGTTAGCAAAGATCTCTCATTTCTCTCCATCGACACAGCTTCCTGTTGAAGTTCCTAGCCTGTGATTTGTCTCCGCGCTGCCACGTGAGACCGGCCCATTCGGCACAGCTAGAAACCTAACCTCAGTTGGACCGCCATCACAGAATATTTCTAACACAAGCATTATTAAGGCTTAGAAAACCTGCACAAAGAACACTGATGTAATCACCGTTATTTTCCTTGGCGTTAAATCAGTAAGATGTCCGACAGTCGGCGACATGACCACACAAGTGACTGGCGAGGCGCTCGGCAGCAGTCATGCCGGTAACAGGGCTGAACTCTGAGAGTTCCATTTAAATTGTCACCGTAGGCTGATTATGTGGCAGATACTACAAAGAGGGTTTAAAGATGTTGATATGAAGGTTTGGAAGTATTTTAAAAAAAAAAAATGATAATAATCTGGTGAGCCACAAATTGTCTTTTGGATGCGATTATTGAAATAGTAATAATAGTCTAATAGAATTATGTTGTATGTCTGTTTCATCTCATTAAATGCTGGAACAATGCCGGACTCTTTTGATTTAATGATTATTTGTGTGCTCTTTTCCCGCCGTCCATGCAGAGAGCAACACTCCGGCAACTGCTGAGACTTCTGTCCACCCCAGGTCTGCATTGATTGGCCACCAGGTAAGTGATGAAATTGGCTTTTGTCTCCTGCTGAAAATGGTAGGGGTCTGTCCAATAAGAGCTACTGTCTGAGAAAGAGTTTTTTACTTCATGTAGCCTTCGACCTCACTTCATCAAAGAGATTGCGCCCCTTAACTCCCCCACTGGCCCACTTACTTCAGACTAGGTAAACGTTATGGCTTGTTGTGCTTTTCAGTTCGATGGTTGCTGTCAAGGAGAGTCTAATTTCTTGTCCACTGGCCAATCAGCAAAGCCTTTCTCATTTCCTGGTTAGACGAGCCACATACAGCCTGCATTTGTGCGGACGGAAAAAAAGCCACCCAGCCTGCTGGCCTCACCTTCCGCGGTGTCGGTGCCGGGCTGGAGCCAGACAAAGCGCTTTATGTCCGCGCACATATCACCACATATAAACACACATGTGCTCCCGTAAGAAACTTTATCACTGCCATGTAAGCGGCGGTACAAAAGGGCCATTCTTCCACGGGACCTGGGGATAACAACGGCACATGGGCAAACGGAAATGACAGACTGATTATGTTCCCACAATGATAGCACGCGGGCCCCCCACCTCCCTCACAAGCAGCCTTTTGTCTCTGACAGGAACGGACACAGGGGTGGACCTAAATTCTATTTTCTCCTTAATGTCAGATAGATACTTCATTCCCCTCCTGTCTCTCTCCAGGCTACATGTGAGACGTAGAGCGACAGCGGCCGGGTCTGTCGGACAGATGTTTGCTAACAGGCTTGTCGCTCGGGCACGGCCCTGACCTTGAGTGGGAAGAACTTTATTGTATTGTGTGGGAAGAGAGCGTAATTAGAGTTTGCCTCAAATTAGGCACAGTCAGGATGCCCCTTTTCAGCACTGATTAGCGGGTCACTGCCATGGGGTTAGAAGCGGTGGCTCCCCTTGTAACCAGGAACAGTCTGACTCCAGGAGTCAAAGAACAATAAACACAATCAGAGGGAAAAGACGGATGAAAGGTGTGTTAACGCGCCCATCCACCGCTCAAGGACAAATGTGGAAAAGAGTGTGTTTTGTGGTTCGACACAGACTATAATAGTTTGACATTTCATGAAGAAAGACTTTAAAAATCTTACAAGAAGTTGTGAATAGAGCGGGGCAATGAGGTGTCAAAGGCTGAGGTGTATTACGCTCCCTGCCAAGGCTGCTCTCCCTAAGCAGAAGACATCTGCCCGCTTCCCTCTGCTCGCTCTTGTCTTTCTCGCGTCTAATAGCCTCTTCTTCACATCTACTTGCCAGGTGGGGGCAGCAAAAGGTTCATGGTAATGAGGGTCAAGCTGAAAGTCAATGCCCCAACTCTGGGGTATTGGAGGAGTAGGTGAAAGCCTGAGTGGAGCTCAGGACCCGTCTGTTTCCACGCGTTAGCTTTTTTTCTTCTTGACAAAGGGAAACGCGTGTTCCAGGACAAATATAATAATTGTGTTCATGGAAAGCCACAGAGCCGCGCACCACGGCACTGCTTTTAAAATGAAATAATAGCTAATGAGATTTCAATGTGTGCGTGTTAAAAGAAATCTGGCAAATGCGCCTGTGTATAATAAACGTTCTTTCAGCTTAAGGCAGGAAAAACTTCATAGCGTTTTCCATTATCAGGAACGGGTGTTACGATAAGTGCAAGTCGTGTTTTTTTCCCTCCTAAAATCAGCCGTGTTTTTATTAGACAAATACCAAACGTAAACAAGGAAACAGACAAACAGAAAATCGGAGGTTTTTCCTCCGACCCCTTCGTTCCCCCCGTTTCCCAGTGGAGTAGAGCAGATCTCAGCAAGCATGGATTTAAAGTGAGTGCAGCACACCCAAGGTCAGCCTGTTAGCCTCTGGTAATTAAAAACAAGCCCTCCGGAGGCAGCAGAGGTTAAATGGGGAGGTTCACTTTTCCGCCTGCGACATTTAACTGAGAATACACAGTCTGCTGATAATGATGTTGGGCATTTTTCAAAGCATGATGTGCATTCACAATGGACAGCTTCTGTTTTATTAACAACAGAGCTGGTGTGGCTTGATATAAAGCATGATATGCCTTTCTTGTGACTTCTATGTCTGCTGCAGCACATGTGGATTAAAGAGCAGCATGTCAATATTTGTGAAAAAATATTCGTCAGAACAACAAATAAATACAGAAAGGAACAGAAATAACAACCTAAACAATAGTTAATAAAGCTTGACATGCATTTTCATCACACTTCTCTCTTTGTTTTGCGAGTGTGTGTGTGTGTGTGTGTGTGTGTGTGTGTGTGTGTGTGTGTGTGTGTGTGTGTGTGTGTGTGTGTGTGTGTGTGTCTGTCAGTCAATGTCTCATTCACCTCTGCCTGGCCTGGGTGCTGAGCACTGGGCTGGATATGAGGGCATTAACTGTGCTTCAGTGCACCACGCCATTTAAAAGGCAGCACAGCGCCAGCCCCGTTTGCCACAAGGCTTGTACAGGCTCATTGCCCATGGCGACCAGGCAGGCTGACCCAGGCTAGACCCAGATGTCAGGAGTGGAGGAAAGCGTCCTGGTGCACTGTGCCGATGCTTTCCAGTATGGCCCAACATCTGTCTCATCTGCTGGCACCCAACCTGCTCTGCTCTGCTCTGCTCTTACCCCTCCTCCCACCTCTTGCCTTTTTTTTTTCCCCTTCTATTTCTACAGTGGTTTTATCTACAGTATTTATATAAAATAGAAATGAAAGTCATTCTCTGTCAGTTTCTCTCTCTTACACACACACACACAAATGTAAGTGTGTATATGTGGAAGCCGAGGGGCCCCAGAGCCGACCCCCCCATTCAGTGTTGCTCACTGCATTATCCACTCTATCTGTCCATCTGTCCCTCTGTTCACCACTGCCTCCATCCAGCTGCTCACCTAGCCGTCCTATTAGCAGCGAGCTAGCATCGCTGCACTGCTCTGGGTTACCTTCAAAGACCCACCTCCTCTGCTCATAAACACTGAAACAGCTGCTCTCTACAGTATGTCCGTTCTCTCTTTTCTCCCATCCTCCTCCTCCTCCTCCTCCTCTCTTTCTCTCTTCCTCTTTCAAAGTCAAAAGTGCTTCACTTGTTAATGATGGCGGATGAGTTATAACGATAACTCATGGCGGATTTAAATACATTTAAACTAAAATAAAGTTATTATTGATTTATTTATCTTGCAAAAGTCTCTTCTACCACCTCAAAATAATATCCGCTGTTTGCCAGTTGTAATTTTAGCACAAATTTGTTCTGTAATTTGCAAAAGTGGGTCCTCATATTAAAGGTTTGGGCAAACGCATCATGCTGTAAGGATGTGATTTGGGGTTAAAAAAACAGACTGAGATGCAAGATGCAGATGGAAAAATCACACAAGCAAAAGAGCGAGAAAACAAGGCTTCGACTAAGTGAAAGCAAAGATTTCTATTTGTTTAGTCCATGATACGGCACACAGAAAACCCAGATGTTTTGTTTCATCCAATAATCCTTAAACCCCAAAGTCCTGCTTCCAATGAAGAAAAACCCAACAACACGACTTTCTTAAAGCTCCCTCTCCTCTTAACTGAAGGGTGATGTACATTAAGTTGATATTGACCTAAAGTAAATTGTTTTTCGCTTGACCACCGATGTTAAATGTACAAATAGCGGCGACAGTGTGACCCTTAAGAGAAATTTCTTTTGTAGAATTAGGGAAATGCCCTTCTTGTGTCTCCGCTCAATTGAAAATAGGAGGCGTGGAGACAGATTGGGGGTACAATCTGAGCACAATTTCCTCTGTTAGGTGAGAGGTGTCAGTTGTAATCAGAGAAGGACAGGCGGGGATAGAGCCATTGTTTCCTGCTGGTCCTGGGCTCATCCTGCCTCTGTGTGGGCACTAATGAAGAGGGGCATGTTGCGCAGGGATAGTTTACCCGCCTCCTCTCCTGTGAGTTGGAGAACGAGAGCCAATCTGTCAGGGAAACATTGAGTGAAATTGCCCTGTGGTACAGCAACGCCTGGTGACAGCCACTTGCAGACTGCCAGCCCACCAGACTGATGCTACCACCCTGTATTGACAAGCAAATTACAGTCTCCAACACTCAAAAGCTTCCTAGAAGATTCATTTACATCCATCAGCTTTAAGCCTTTGTTACCTCGCCGGGTTTTCTTCTCTTAAGGGCAGAGGAAGGAGGGAGGATCCCAGACTGTTATGACAGAGGAGATTGTGAAGAGGCTGTGCAGCCAACATTAAGACTGACGGAGCGGCGAGGCTCGCTGACTGGATGGCTGATCACATTACCTCTGCAGCATTGTGGGAATTAATTCTTCCAATAAGATCATTTTTTAAGGTTCATATATTGCACAATCTACACTGAGTAAATTGGTGGAAATTATACGTTGCCATGCAGCTGACAGGAAGAGATATTTTAATGGGGTTCAGCCATATGTGTATGGGACTTGTGTGTACCTCTGTGTTTGTGTGTGTGTTGTGTACGTGGAGATGGAAGTTTAAAAGTTTAAAACGGATTACGGGTGAGGTTATTGTCACATTGAGCTTTGTGAGGCATTAGTTTGTTCGATGTGACAGCGGAGCAGTTTTATTCCATTTAGGAATTCCACTTTAAACAAATAGACAGACTAGTCTTTGAATTAGAAGATTAGAGCGGCAACTAACGATTATTTTCATCATCGATTAATCTGTCGATTATTTTCCCGATGGATCGTTTGGTCCATAAAATATCAGAAAACCTTAAAAAATGTTGATCGGTTCATCAAACCTGGAAATGATGATGTTCTCGGTTGTCGTGTTTTGTCCACAAACCAAAATGATTCACTTTTAATTATTTCTAAGAAATGAAGAAAATATTCACATTTAAGAAGCTTAAACAATCAGAAATCCTGTTTTAATCATGAAAAAAAGCTTCAAACCGATGAATCGATTATCAAAATAGTTGTCGATTAATTTAGTAATCGATTAATAATCGATTGTTAACTGTTTTATCACTGGACATTGGTTGTGTTGTGATTTTGACATTGTTTATGATAATTTTCTTTCCCGCTGAAGTAAACTATATATAACTTTCCATGCACTGGGTTAATTTTAAAGGAGACGGCGCGCGCCGGTGCTATTATTGCTTTAAAAAGGGAGGAGACAACTGTAACTTAATTCGCCGTCTGGATCGATATGATGTTTTTAATCATAACGGGCTCTCAGTGCTTTGTAGAGGAAGTGGCAGCGGTCACATGGTTTGTTGCTCCCAGCCATGGAGAAAAGGGCATGTTTGACTTGCCTTGCTGTTTTAAGGGGAGTCTCTATGCAGGGTAAATAGCAGCCAGCAGGCGGAATATGTGACAGGCTGACAGACTTCAATTAATGGAAAATGCACCTCTTTTTGTTGACTGTGTTCTATAAAGGTCGGCCAAGTCATGGTTTTTGGAGGCAGTGTTTTTGCCCATTCCCAGGGTTAGATGCATAATCAGAATTAATGACTGCAGACCTGCCTGCCCTCCTCACCCCAACCTTCAGATATATGACTGTCTCATCTGACCTCATACACCACCATAAATAGACTCTGCGTGCCTGTCTGTCTGTCTGTCTGTCTGTCTGTCTGAACAACCACTCCTTTCCAATGGACTTTGCTTTGATACACAAACTAAACTCCAACAACATATTTACTTATGCGACCTCCTTCTTTGGCTCTCACGGACACGTATGTGCAAGAATGCTTCAGCTCGCCTGGTTTAATCTTTTTGTCAGCTGTTAAGAATCACATGTTTCACTTGAGTTTTTTCTTGCTATTGTTGACAGAGACGCTGCAGTGACTTAAGCTTTCTAATCTTTCTCCCCCCTTTTCTCGCTCTTGGAGAACAATACTGATTTGTAGATATGCTTCAAATCCAGTTACTCAAAACTGCAAAGGAAAGTTATAGAAGCGAGGTTATGTAAGATGGCTTCTTTTATCTTTTATGGGAATAAAAGTCTGTGGTAACAATAGTACGTGGAGCGTTGAAGGCAGTTAATTATCTATATTAAGCATTTTGTCCTCAGGTGAAGGTATGACCTGGGTTCAGCTCTCTTAAAAGCTGTTAGAAAAGCCTGTAGGGTTTGGAACCACTCCCAACATTTCTGTTGCTTAATAATCCCCACTGAGCTTCACATACTGTACAACAAACTTTTTTTTTTTTTCCTTCATATTTTTTATCCTAATAGAAAAAAACATATACCAGTTAAGGTAACGGCAGTAAAATAAAAGGAGATGTTTGATTACACACTCAGGTGTCCCGTGATAAATTCACTGGCAGGCGATTAAGGAAACCAAAGTGATTCTCATTCCGGCTAATAACTATTATCTTCCTTGCTCCTCTGCTGGGGGGATAAATCCTCTATAAAACGGGATAAATGACATATGTAAGATGATCAGCACGTGTTAGCCAGGGGCTTCCAGGATTATTTAGTGTGCGGCTCGTCACTCAGCGTACAGCTGCTCAGCCATTCTCCCTGCCCAGGGCTTGGCGGGCGTCCCGAGCATTCTTTGTCGTAGTGCCGTACATACCTGGAGCTGGAGGGGGCTGAGTCCTGACGCTGCCGCAGCTGCCATTGTGGATGGAATGAACTGCATCGGGTAGTTATCACCTGTCAGAGAGGGAGAGAGAGGGAGACAACAATGCATACAGGTTCAGACAATGAGAGCAGGCAAGTGCCAACACGGATACGCCGGGCCCCGCGCTGCTCTGCCACAGCAATGTGGCACATCGCAACGAGCCCTCGGCTCCGAGCCCAAACATCTGCATTAACAAAAGGCTAATCTAGTGCTACTGCAGCGGGATTACTTGGGAACATTTCACACCATTCTCTCCTTCCTCCACCTGCACTTCTCTCTTGGAAACATATCATGACAGCAAAATATTTCAACAAGTTATGGACGCATGCATGCATGTGTGTGTGTGTGTGTGTTCACAATAAATGTTAACTATCCCCCTGGTATTCAATTAGTGGTTATGTAAAAAGGACCAGCATGTTCTCTCAGGCAGTCCGTACAGCTGTAGACTTGTCTGGCTATTGTTCAACACTACATTGTTTGTGTCTGAGTGATAGCTTTGGCAGCCGAGTGAAAGCACTTGTATGTGAACTGGTTAGAACAAGTGTGCAGTCACAATAACAAGAGTAAAAACACACACACACACACACACACAAACACACATTCTTATCTCGCTTGTCACTGTGATCAAGCCAGAAAGAATAGGTTTTCCCAATAGCAGCGGTATTCATTACTATTCACGCTGTTGGCCTGCCATCAGCATGTTTGTCAGACAGCGGCTGCAGGATGAGGGATATCCACGGGGTACAGAAGCTTTTACACATTCAGCCCCGGTGCGTCGAGACGCACACAACAGCCCCAGTGAGACGGGGCAGCACAGAGAGTGTTCGTAGAGAGCAGGGTGGGTCTGGAGTAGGGGGGTGTCGGGGGACACACAGTGTGAGAGGGGAGGGGTAGTTGGCCTTCGCTCAGACCCCACTTCTGCCTGTCACTTCCCCTCACAAACATATGGAGCCATTAAGCCACAGACAAGGTAAATGTATATACCTTCTCTTTCACTTTGCCCTCGCGCGCTCGCCTCACTTTGCAATCTTGTACAGCGCAGCACAATGTGATACAAGCCATGGAAATTCAATCCCCATTTAGGAGCGAATAAAATCACACAGCAGAAGTGGTTTCAAATGGTGCTGGGTTGGATGTGCGGCCGTGTGGTTATTTCTATACCTCCTCTTTCTTTGGTATCACTTTCTCTCTGTCTCTCCCTTGCTCTGTGCTCTCCGTGACGTCGGATTTGGGAATAATAAATGGCTGGATGTCTTTAGATGTCATGTGAAACCTGGGGAGGGTCATGTGCTAAGTGAGCGCCCCACCACTGCTTGGGGCTCTCAGGCTCCGAGGTCTGGCTCGTCTTGGATGCACACAGTCTGTGTCGAGGCAGCACAACGGACCCTGCGCCAGTTTTCGGCAGTTACATTTAAATCTGTGTTTTTGTTTGTTGTTTTATTAAAAGTCTCCGTGGCCGATCCCACGCCCAGTGGCTGGGGTCTGTGGGGGGGAGAGCAGAGCAGGTGACACCGTGGTCATTTCCCTGCTCATGTGATGCTGAAATACAAGACATCATTCGGCTCAGGGCTGACAGATGTACAGTAGCTGAAGCCTTTTTATTAGTCCAGATCAAATGATGATGCATAAATATCACTGTACCACTCAAACTTGATCTTCTAGCACTCTCAGTATGTTTCCATGCACAGTCAAGTCAATGTACAAGCATGATTATTCCAATTCCTCATTCATTTTATTATATTTTGTGTCTATATTATAAGACTTTTGCATATATATATATTTTTTATTTTGAAATTTTAATATTTTGAAGTGACAACTAGAAATAATAATAAAAAATAAAAGTTTTAAGCGCCGCCTTTGAGAAAGACTGGCAGCGGAACGCAGAGAGAGCTGTGAGATCATTCTGCAGGTTCATTAGAGGCACATCAGACTGAATGCTGCCACGTCTGTGTCAACAGTGCGCGCAGACCGGGAAGTCCGACTCGTACCTATTTGTTTAACAGATGAGTCGACGACTCGGCGGCTGTGCTTGTCTAACCGTGGAAGAGCAGGCCATTGAGCACAGCCAGCGGACGGGGTGATGACTTGCTACTGCGGCGCTAGAATGACCCTGTTTCCACGGGAGCACCGCAGGGCCCCGGGGTCATAAGCAGTGGTCCCTGGGGGCTGTCTCATAATGATAACATCAGATTAGTGTGCCTTAGTCTTGGAAGTGAATGCTTGGCCACTCACTTCATGGAGGACGGACGCGGCAGCATCCTGTGTGCGCGGCGGGGGGGGCGATGATAACATTGTATTCTCTGGAAATATTGTGTATATTGTGTCGTAGCGGGTGAAATAATAGATTTATTTTTTTTTTATAAAGAAAATACCTCTCCTCACTGCAAGAGTCATTTTCAGACCCCCTTTGCTATTTCTTCATGAACTCATGAATTATGCAGGAACCATGCACACGGCGACCCCCTGACCATGATTCCATAATAGCTCCCGTTATTTGAACTAAAACATTTTCCTTGTCAAATCTAGTGCACAAAGCATACTGGTAAAAGACTCCCCCTCAGGCACTTTGTTTAAGCTGTCATGGCTCCATAGTTCCAAAATAGCTGACTTTCTTTTTCATCCTGTGGTTTTTATAGTTAATTCATTAACTGCACTACCACACCTTTTTGATGTTCCGCCGTGAACCTCGTCTTTGTTCTACAAACACACCAGCGAGGTGTTCATCAACACAACACTGTTTCCTTCTATTCACATGTTTGGGAGATGTTGAGGTTTAATACAAAACATGTATAGATTTGTCTTAATCGTTTTATATGTGTACAGTAGCACGTCTTTAATTTTTCCACTATAATACGAGGGTGTATGAGGTTACTGTTGCTGGCAGAACATCAGTCAACGTGTTGCAGCAAACTTTTTTTTAATGTTTTTAAAGCTGTGGCTCTTGTCTTTACTCAATTTGAAAGACAAAGGAGGAGAAAGAGACTTGTTGTTACAAGCAGTGAAAACCTGTTCCTAACCCCGTCCAAAGAAACTACTCATCTAATAATTGTTCTTTAATTACTTTACTTTGCTGTCAAATGGGCATAATTGTGTGAAATGAAAACAGCGTATCGTCGGTAACAACAGGAAGACTTTTTATTTAGGGTGTGGATCCTTTGTGTTGTCGGATCAGCGGATACTTAAAAAAGGCGATTAGAGCCAGCTCACTCCTGAAGGATACTTTCATGTCAGAGACATGTTTACATTCCTCTGCTTCTCTGCCCATATCTATTGTTCCACTCAGATGAGAACATTCCCAGGCTTGGTCTCGAGTCCAAGTTCAGACAGAGCAGAGCATGTCAGTGGCCTCAAGTGTGAATGTCGGTTACCGTGCCTCTGGTGCATGTCGAGTTGTGTAACGACTACAGGCGTAAGAGTTGTAATTGTGATGATGCATATGAGACATAGCAAGCAGAGAGAGAGGGGGGGGAGGAAGGGAAAGGGGAAGGGGGTGAAGTCAAAAATGAAGTTGCAAGCATACCTGGCTTATAAGACATTCCCGGGGGGAAGAGAAAGCCTTGCTGTGCGGCGGCGGCGGCTGCCAGAGTGCGTTGGTCGTGTGGAAAAATGGGGATCATGAGCGGAGGCATGTGACCCTGGACCTGCTGAACAGATAGGGAGCAGAGATCAGAGAGAGGCCTTAGCACAGGCACGGTTCACAGAAACATACAGCCCAGTTACCAGATCACAGCTCTTCCTAACGCGTGCTGACAGGGGGGCTCCGCGCCAATGTCGGCCCGCATGCGCTCACACAAACCCGAGCTGAGTTCTTAATCCAAACCACCATTTTTTACCTTTCTCCATCAAAGGCCCCCGCATATGCACATTGTCTCAGCGTCAGGTAGAGGAGGCGACGTGTGGGACAGAGAGCGGAGAGGCTCGAAAAGGTCTTTAAGGCATCTGGAGGCAAATACTGCATGTGCTGAAAGAGGCACTCACCAACAAGTGTTCTACAAGCACACACACACACACTCCTCAAGGGAAGATCAACTAGTCACACAATCTTGGATGATCATTTACTCAGATGATAAAAGCCTGAAGACAATCCAGTAATTTACTACTACTGTTTTCAGCACAGGAAAAATAGCAGCTGGTTGAAAAGTACTCGCCACTTGCTGTATTTCATTTTAATGTCGTTCTCCGACTGCGTCTGTTCCTCTCCCATACTAACCTTCACCGCGCAGCCTGTTGCTGGCTTGTCTACTGGGGATATCGGCAACAAACTCCCCGCATGTGTGTGTGTGTGTCAAGGGTGGGCGAGCAGCGTATGTCTGAAGAGTGGCATGTGGCGTTTTTGTGCACGTGTTGCAAGGTCCAATCTCACTGTCACGTCCTGCTTCCTGAGAGTCTATGACGAGGAGCAGCTCTGCTACCACGGGCCTGCGAGAGTTAATCTAGCACTGAGCCAGCCTACCTCAGGGGAACCTGCCTGGAAAATGGGTTAATAAAGGTCATCCCCCAAAATAAACACTTTACAGAATGTTTCTCCATTCATCCCTCCTTAAAATCAACTCGCAATAAAACGGGTCTGGGTGCAATTACCGCCGCTGCATTGGGGCATGAAATCAACCTGCTCCCCCCCCCACTCCCCCGCCCATGTTCTGGCTGAGGTCTGCTACGATCTCCACTTTTTCAGCCTGCGCTCGTCCCCCTGTAGACCCCGCACCAAAGTGGCTGCACCCGGCTTCCCTCGCAGCGAGCACACAAAACTACTTAAAACTACTTTTATTGATCTGTCCAGAGGTGCAGAGCTCGACTGAAAAATCCAAATAAACAGGAACATTTTATGTCTACGGAGCTTTTACCAAAGTGCAAGTGCAGGGAGTGCGGCGCAGAAGAATAGAAAAGTATGTCATTCTTCTCAAAGTAATTCTGTCGAAATGTGCCGTCACTGCAGAAAAAACAAACGTCCGAGGAGACCGCGACGAATGACCTTAAATAAAACATTGCTTTATGGGGATTTGTAGGGATTTGTGTTCCAAGTTTCCAGGCTGAAATGGATGAACGATGGATTTTGGCCTCGCATGTATGGAACATATGGAAAAACACAATAATTAATGTCACAACATGAGGCAGGGCCAGTGACAGGTGGGGGGGTGAGACACTGGGGAACACCGTTTTTCTCTGTCTGTGTGTTTGGACTGTAAAACCAGATGGAGTCTGTTTCTGACTGTGTGGTAGTCACAAGACAGAGAAAGAGACTCCCTCAAGTCCACATGCCTCCGTGTGCGTTACAGATGTATTGCATAAACCATCGTGAATGAACTAACACACTTCAACAGTAAATAAAAGGTTATGTCATCTAAGTTATGTTATTGACTGCCAAATATTTGAACTAAACACAGAAAGCAAAACGTCACTCACTCCGTTTCCAGTAGTGATGATTTAAATCAGCCCTTCGTCATAAATTATTCACAGCTCTCGGTCCACATTTCCTCAAGCTCGCGAATAAAAAACAGTTTTCTCTCGAGTCGAAATATCAGCGAGTCAGCTGCTAGTTAGTTAGTTTAAAAGTTTAAAGGTAAAAACGACCGCACACGTCATTATGATCCTTTTTCCAATCGTCCGACGCACAACAAAGAGAACAGAGGAACTGTGGTGATGCAAACGCGGCGTATCTATAAAGACATCAGATATCGGCCCTGTTTTCCCTCCACTGCACATTAAATGCAAATGATATCATTTCATCTGGGATATCAGCTTTTATCACTATTATTATTTTAAAATATGGGGCCGAATATACAAGATTCATTGAGGCAAGACGGAGCGTAAATGCGCGTTGAAGGGGAAATAAACGCATTGAGTCGGAATCGCCGTGATTTGCGGTAATGAGCTGCGCACATTAAAGTTTAATTTACGGCAACTAATGTCAGAGAAAGGCAAATCAAATTTTGAGGCGCTTCAAGGTGGCAACAAATAGTGGAGGTTAGTCGCACTGTCGATTAGCAGCTGGCGCACTGACGGAGCACATCCCGACATTTTCACAAACGCTTTGTCTTCACACAAAAAAAAAAGAAGAAAAATTGACTGTTAAAGCAAATTAGTAGGAAAATTAAGAAGTTAATTTAAAACAGAAAAAAGTGCTCGCATACTGTTTGCCTTCCACTCTCATTCAAGTTCATCCACGTATGGGCTGAGTGCCCGGGATCTTTCCGTTGCCAACATGATCTTGAGGAGTCAGAGAATAAAGTGGAGCAGATGTGAGCGGGGCACTTGGGCAGCGTCCTCCCTTCTCCTCGTAAATACAGCGCCATTGTTGTGCTGGCACTGCTCTTCCTTTGTCTTAGCACTGCTAAGTACTGGATAATGTCATTTCACACCATCTGCCCCCAGGCTTCATTAAAGATACATGAATGGGCTATCTTATGAGGAACAGGTGCTATTGTTTGTCCCTCAAGACCCGGCACTAAGGATCTGACTCGGAATACTTGAAGAGGAGCATCTGTAGTGATCAGTCAGACAGACTTGGCCGAGGCCCCCGTCTCTGCCAGCACGCGCTCCAACAGCGGTTTCTGGGGGAACTCGGCCGCCTTGCAACATGTATCATCAATTCACATGACCTGATGAAGTCTGTAGCGGGCCAGCACGCAATCTGTTTCCCTCTCAAGGAGTCGCTGGGATTTGATAAATAGCACCAACTCGCAGTTGTGTAGCAAGTCGGCGGCCGTAGGCTTATAGATCCTGTACAGGATTATTGAGCAGCTGATCTGGTTTGTTCTAGTCACATTTTAAGTTGTATTACATCTGCAACATGTTCTCCTACTGTATTTTAGTTGCATAA
The DNA here is from genome assembly GCF_958295425.1 of Solea solea. Classification (NCBI taxonomy): domain Eukaryota; kingdom Metazoa; phylum Chordata; class Actinopteri; order Pleuronectiformes; family Soleidae; genus Solea; species Solea solea. Next base: position 2,694,622 of record NC_081138.1, read on the forward strand.
TTTGGCAGCTTTATGCCACATTTGGCATAAATGTGTGACTTTTCATCTTTTTTATTACATTTCTTTCATATATGCAGTATAAAGGAAGTTAGGGCTGGACGATATGGTCAAATAAATCAATATTGATAATTATTGTGGTAAAAATGTCAGATAAAGTGGAAAAAGATTACAGAAAAAATCGAATTGTGGTTTTAAACAAAAGCAGTTCACAAATCCTCGGCTTTGTTTCTCAAAGTGTATTCTCATATACTGGACCATTGTTATATTGATATTGAAGAAACTGATGTCAATTTTCCTCAAATCAATAAATAACTCCACACACTCTTAATACTACATTAACCCATGGATGACGCACTTCTAGTTCCTTCTATCCACTGCATACATGTGGTGAAATACAGCCAGTTGTTCCTGTGCGATTTAAAACACCACGTAATGAGTAATGTTTCCATAAACACGCGAGCGTCCAGCTCCAAAAAACGCTGAGTGCAAATGGAGACGTACAGCACATTACAGCGCTCACTTGGACCCCTGTCAACACCCATGCTCCTCAGTGTCTGTTATAGTGTGTAGAAAACACAGAGGAGGCCTGCTGAAGACCCCCTGCTGGCTTCTCGCTCTCGCTCTGCCTCTCTAAACCCTACACTTCCACGCACTGAGCCCACTCGAGCTTTGCTACACAGCTGAAAGTCAGAATCTGAAAGTGTTTTACTGCCGAGATGCAAAGAAAATATTATATTTTATTTCATTATATTATATTCAGCAGCATTTGTACAAAGAGAGTACATATATATATATATATATATATATATATATATATAAAGATGTAATTTGGCTGTACTCTCTATGTGAAGCAAAAAAAAAGTCCATATTAACTTAATTAAAAGACTGTGACGTCTGCCTCAGTCTCACCTCGTTCCACGGTTTCTAGCATGAAAGCATCTGTGAGATCCTGGGTATAATATCCTGATTATCTGCTACTTGACACCTTTGAACACACCTCTCAAACAGATGCTTATCTCGGATATAATCTGCGTTGGTTTGTCTTGAGGAAGCGAGGTGAAAAAGGTACAGCCACTCTCAGAGCTTCGCGCCGAAAACACGGAAAACAATATGACCACAAGTAGCCAAAACATGTTCTGAAGGGCTTGTGGTGATAATGTCTCCCTAATTGTGTAAAATCATTTAGATTATAATAGAGGCCTTTTTTCATGGGGATGAGATCACAATCATCAGTAATTAGTGGAGGACTCGTGTTTCACTGACATCTCATTTTAATAAAATTACTTCCACACTTTAGTAGCTGTCAGATCAGCAGCTCGCGCTAACTTCCTTTTTCACATTTTTCTATAGGAGGGGATCTGTAATTTCACCCAGGGTGGATAGACTCCAGCTGTTGCTGTAAGAACTGATAGTTCACACTTCATCCCGCCCCCCGCCCGCTTGCTCTCCACTGAGCCGCGCACCAAAACGCCTGCGTACAGAAATCACCTTTTGTGATCTGTTTAAAGGGAAAGTGATCTCGAGGAAGCTGGCAAGTCTGGCTCCGTCCCAACAGCAGCACACACACAGTAAAACTGACACTAGACAGCAGGATATGTTTAACACCCGCCACTGTGTACACAGCCCGCTGGGTGTACACTGTACCAGAGCCTAACCAGCAGGAAAATCACTCAGTGGAAGCACTTCTACTCTGCTGAATCCTCTGTGTATAGCCTCAGGACCCCCCCCGCCCCCCTGCCCCCCTGCCCCCCCCAATGAAACAATCAGCAGTTCGTCAAACAAATATTACTCCTTTACTGCAGGTCATTTATTTGCCAGTTACGCTGCTGCTGCTGCTGCTGCTGCACTCGACTGGTGCAAGACACGGCAGACGCAGCGCATTGATCGAACAGAGGTGCGGTGCTGTCTGAATTTGTCTGTAGCTAATGGTAATCAGACAAATAGATCAATAGGTTTGCACTAGACTTTGATGCTCCAGACTCCTGCCTTTGAACCAAGGTCTTCATATTACCACTCGCGCTATTCCTGCCCCCGTCCGCTCTGGAAATGAGCACACGGGAACGGGAGGGCAAACGGACCCGGAGAGGTCCGGGTCACTAACAAAGGGCCCTTGTCCTTGTCGAGCCTCTGACCTTTTCTCCTCACTTCCTTCCTGCGTCTGAAATTAGTGTAAAACCTGGAAATCAATAGCGGACGCGCAGCAGCGGCCAGAATAATAAAGTCACACTTGTCTTTTTCTGATTAAGAGCAGACACCGTTTGCTCAAGTTTGAGTGTGACACCGCACGTCAGTCGTGTTACAGGATAAAGAGTGAGGTCAGGCTCCGCAGAGGGAATAAGCAAGAGATGACTTCTTGTTCCACTAATTCCTTACACAGTAAAACAAGCCTTCTTGGAAAACAGCCATTCCAATATGTCTATATTAAGACGGGAGCTTGAAAGCAGGGTATAGTCCAACCCTCTGACCCATCTAACACACCCCAGCCCCATCTCAGCACTCCCACACCGACTTCACTGGCACTAAAACACGCCGCTCAAACTCATTTTTGCAAAAAAGCAAATTGCACTTTGAAATGTATGTTTCTTTGGTGGATTTGGTGCATTTTTGCACAGAGCAACACAAACCTGCGCTTCACAATCGTCTCAACAGTTTTCTATTTCTAAAGAATTGTAAGCTCCTTTTTTTTTTTTGAGGAGGCAGGAGCAGACGTGGAAGAAAGAATTTCAAGGTCTGGCCATAAAATTAATCTCTGCTCTGCAGTAAACTGGCTAAATCCACGGGGATTCCCTCAAACAGCATGTGTAATGACGGCAAAAGAAGAGAACAGATACAAACAAACACACAAGTGGGATTTGTTTTTGTTTTTGGGGTGGGGGGCAGCATCATTATCCTGCATATACCTCGCTATATGGAAATGAGAATAAGTGAAATGCCTCTGACCCTCATTCCAGGGGGGGAGAGTGAGTTTGTAAAGAACATTAGACACGGCCTGGTCAGATAGCCTGCGACATCCATGTGAGAGGTAGTGGGGAATAAACTGATTTAAGTAAGTCAGGCTGTGACTGTTAGGGTTTAAACTGTGTTGAACTTCAACACTCTGTGTGCTCTGACCTTGTTTGGGGGGGGGGGGGGGGGGCAAACGTCTTTTGCGGCTGTAATGACAAAGTGTTTTCTGTCTGACAGGGAAACAGTAGACCACCCCTAATTTGTTGTCCACACCATTTCCCTCTCTGTCCCCTCGTCCAATCAAAGGCCGCGGCTGTGTCTCCGCTGTTACCTCCCAGCTGCTCGGGCCACCGAAAACAACACAGACCATTATGTTGTTCGGCAGAGAACAGGCCCGTGAGGAGGGGCAGGTTTATTAGAGACACAAGTGTGTTGTTGAGACTTTAAACTCACTCAAATATGAAAGTGGGCAAGAAAAGCTGCAGCGAGATCAAACGACTACGCCTTTCTTTTTGCAGGAAAATTAAAAATAGGTGTTTTTGGAAACGGAATGATTCACAATTCACATCGCGACACAAAGTGGCCCATTCATTGTGTTCCGTTGCGGAATGCTTGGACTCTCCTCACCCCCCAAAAACAAAAACCTCCTTTTTTAACATTGGGCCATGGGCTGAATGCTTTGCTTTGCCACCCCGGCCCTAAGAAAACACGCGCCCCTTTCTCCTCGCTGGCTGCCCGTGCACAGTGGGGCCCATTAATGCGGCTCCCGCTCCCTGTGAGTGGGCCCGCCGCGGAGGACGACGGCCGCGCAAAGCCAACGCAAAGACACAACAGTTTGCACAACATTAGCAGAGAAAACACACACGGAGGGAGAGGGAATAAAATCAGCATTACACTGGAGGATGTGTTCTCTCCCTCAACTGATATTTTCCCTTTGAGGTGTTGGGTTACGACGGGCGTTAAGTCGCTTGGTTTGTGGCGCTCCAGACAGGTGTGATATTCAGATAGAACACAGAAATACTTCACTGTATGTGTAGTATAGATTAAATTTTGCCTGGTTATCGTCTGTCTTAAGCCTTAAAATGAGCATGTGTAAATGTGATGTTTGAACCTGGATGAACCCGTTCAAATGCGATCAACATCCTTCCCATTGCTCGTGGTTGGTCTGTTGTTCTGTGGCGTTTCTTTTCAAAGTCAGTGGATGAGTAAAGAATTACGAAATGAAAGATGACGTAAAAATATTGTGTGCCGTCGCATGTTGTAAAAAAGTAAGAAAAATGCGCTTTTTTTACGTCAATCGCTGCCAAAAATGAGGTAGACAACGAAGAAATGCCGATAAAAACCCTCATGCATTGCAGAGTCATTTAGCCTGAATGAATGAATGCTGATTAAACACACCGGGGGGGGGAAACCTGTTCAAACCCAGGATTAAACAGCCTTTTTTTTAATCCAGTGTGAATGAAGCGTTGGTGTTGGTTTTTCCTCCGATGGCAAAGCTGAAAGTTGGTGTCATAAATGAACCTGTCCCGCGGCTGCTTAACAAAACCCTCAGGTGACTAATTTTAAGTAGACCCTCAGGTGTGATTTCACGCATCACCGCCGCTTATGTGGCACCTCTCATACGGAGCCTCTTAATTATTGCTGCTTAAACAGCAGAGGTGTCGGAAACACAAAGGCCAATTACACAAAGACGGGGCTTTATTGTGTCATTTGCATCAATAATTGACCCGTGTTTGTCTACAGTCATTGGCACAAACAAGCACGTTTCATTTGGCGGTGACTAAATGAGTGATAAGAGATTGCAGATATAATATAGTTACTTAATGCCCTCGACTCTTTTGTCAGTGTAAATACGTGGGTTTCATTTCATCCAGAGGAGAAAGCGTAATGAGAGAAACCCACAGACCTTAGGCCGTTCAAACAGCATCTCCTGTACTGAATTTGTTTAAATAGACAAACGGTATTACATGCCAACTGTGCAGCCACTCCGCTTCATTAGCAGACTATCACTGCCACTGCTGAGCCGAGGTTATTACACCTTTCTGCGCATCATTAAGTTTTAACAGGGCCGCGATGGCTTTATTGTTTAAATTGCACACGACTTTGTTTAACGTCAGCGTTTCCTCATGCTTCCTGACAAGGAGTCACATTTCATAACTAATTAAATTGATCCCTCCCTCCCCACCGATAGAGGCCACTAAACGGAATTATTTGTATCAGAGTGTCAATATATTAAATCACGGGGGCTAATGAGTCGGGTCACTGCTTTCTTTTATCCTCGGTCTTGCATGTGCACATCTTCATCAGCTAACAGTCTCCTTAAATGGAGGATGAGCGTGCAGGACTGAGCCTCGCTGGGCGAGAGCCAAGCCCGTCGGTCTGGGCTGTTAATGCCCCCTCGTAATCTTACTAGCGGGCTAACACAGCGCTCGACAACACACGAGAAAGAACTGGCGACGCAGCGTCGACACACACACACACACACTCATACATATATTATCATTTCCCTGCTCTATTATTCTCTTATTATGGCGCTAACAGTTCCAGTCGAGCTGTGCTAATTGGGGACTTGCTCGTTTGTCTTTAACATTGTCTATTTTTGTGTTTTTCCTCCTTTGTCAGCGCATTATTAAGAGTCTCACACTGCGACAACAAAAGCATCTGAGAATACACAAATTAGCGCTATTATCTTGGTGCAATTACCATACAGCTTTGTGTTTATTTCAGTCAGCTCGACTGATTTAAAATATTTACCATAATGTGTGGTTTATTATTAAATGATCACTCTTTGACTGCGTATTTCTTTTTATGGTTTAAAACAACAGTATCGGGATCAAACGTCACGGATCTGGTTAGATAACTATTTATGGAGCATTAGGCAAACGCACATAAAGCGACGCATAATGGCGGAGGCATTAGCGGGAGTGCGGCTCGTGAGCGACGAGAAAACAGCCAAGTTTAACGGATGCAAACCAATTATTAGAGGGGAAACTGCTCCTCAGTGACAAAGGTCATGCGTCGGATGGATGGTTTATGTTGCATTAGGCCTTTAACCCCAAGTATGCGAACCGTTCAGCAGAATTCCACTGGAACAGCATCACAATGAGAGCGTGGACGTCCTTGAGTCGTGAGTAAGCGAAGCCCGGGATAAATCTGTGGATTGACGTGACGTATGGCCGCAGATGTAAAGCTCGCCAATAGTACACATTTGCACACGCAAAAAAAAATTCAAATTTGTCAAGTTCATGCTAACAACTGAGATTTTTGATAGTAAATAACTGCCTGATTAAAAATATTATATTCAAATACGTAGTAACTATAGTAACCTATAGCTACAGTGAAGTGCAACCCTGTGGATCGTTTGGTTAATGCAATGCGGAAATATAATTGGACTTGGAACAACAATATATCGGCCTTCTATTTTAACCTCTGGTTCCTCCTTTTTAAATGGAGTTTAAATGAGATTTTTTTTTTTTCTTATTCAGCGCTGGCACATCACGGCTTTCGTTCCAATGACAAACCACAATGTCATGATATTGTGATGTTTCCTGACGGATAAAACAATATTTAAATCAAATGATTTGGATTAAAAGTGACCCTCTGTTTCATCTTGGCAGCTCTGCTTCCTCCAATCTGTTTGTGGAGATAAAGTTCACCCTGACCTTTCAGCCAATATTTATTCTCTTGATGTGTGTATCAATGCGTTATGTCCCCGTGTGCCTGTGAACTGTACACCGTCACCTCTGTGCATGTGTACGAGCATCTGCATCGCTGAGTCGAACTGCGTGTGTCTTTCTCCTTGAGGATTGGATGCGAGGTGAGGGACAGGGCTTTCACTTTATTTTCATAGAGCTGCTTTTTTATTTTATTCTATAATCAGAAAAGACGTCGATGCGCCGTACAACTCAAATGTTGCTCACTTCTTAGGAACTCGCACTCCCTGCCTACTGCTCGTCCATTAGGGGCCGTACAAAAGTGGATCTGTTTGTAAAAACTGAAAAAAAGCCAAACATAAAGATCAGTGTGTGTGATGCTAACCTGAGTCAAATTGAAAAGCAGAAATGAGGTGCTCATTATTTCTTCCTTCTTTTTGCAGTCTCCCGCTGCTCACACACGGACTCAGAGAGGGATAAGCAACGCAGGCTGCAGACCAGAGCTCTGCTAATAAATATTGTCATATGTGTCAAATTTTCAACTAAATCAGTTTACGAGTTAATCTAATCCTGGGATTGAATTAGTGCCAACGTGATTTCAGCGACGAGGAGGAAGGAATACAAACAAGTCGAGGGGGGGGGAGAAAAAACACACACGCACACACACACAAAGCCTTGAGCTTTAACTTTTGATAAGCCTCTAACACTGCAATCAAAACATCTGCTATCTTAAAACAAGTGACATTGTAATCCTGAAGGACAAAGACCAAATCTCACTCCCTCTCTTGTAGGAATGATGAGGAAGGATAAAAAGAGAGAGACGGCTATTCAAAAAGGGAAACTTGATTAAAGCGCATTCTGCTCTAAACCTCTGTAACTACACACTGGTGATGGATTCCCCTCAGAACACGCCAACAACAGTCTCCAGTTGCAATCCCCGCGGTTTTATTGTTAGGACAGTTTACAATGTCCACTGATGTGATCTGTTACATCATCAATACAAGGCCTTGAAAAGAGGCTTTCTCTCGCTTTCCTCCCCGAGGCCAAAACAGAAGGACTTTGATGGCCAGTAGGGTCTCCAATAAAGTTTAGTGCTCTCTCCATGCTAATAGCAGAGTAACTCAATCTCCCAACACTGCTCACCACTTTGCTAAATGTCTGCGACATACAGGCTGGAAGCTTGTTTACAAAACTAATTAAGTCAAAGCTGTTGTATATTAAGATGGCCGGGGCATTTTTAAGAGGAAGCAGTAATGAAAACAGAATGGGCTAAATAAAAAAAAAACAAAAATAAAACAGCAGTGGCCATCACCAGACGAGCGAGAGAATCTTCTGCTTTCTCCAGTGAATCAAATTTAAAAAGTTCCGTGTGAAAAAAGGCAGATTGACAGACCCACAGATGTCTGAACCGGAGACCTTTTGTTTAATTGTGGATGTTGCTTTTCATTTTTTTTCTTTTTTTTTGAAGATCTGTGGCTCACTTGACCAAGGGAGAAGAAGCTCGGTGAGCTGGGCTCTGCAAGAAAGGACATTACTTGTATCTCTGTTCAAGTGTTTGAAATGGATATTTAGAAGTGTGTTCCTGCACACACTTGAGCCGCCATCCTTAAAAACTGTGCATCAAGGGGAATTTTCAGGTATCATTTGCCTTTAACTCTGCGATGAAAGCAAGGGCCACTAAAAGTGAGATGCATTAGGGCTGCGCCCTTATGCTCAATGAGCATAAGTAAAGGACCCTCCATGCTGGGAGTAATACTAGCCCCTTGGTAATGTGTAAGGTACTTCATATTTGAGTGTTTTCTAGACAGAGTGTCATGCTTCTCTTTAGTGAAGAGTAATAATGAATATTTTTTCCAATAGACCACACAGCTGAAGTGAAAGGTCCAGACTGTTGGCTTCTCGAGAGCACGTTGACTGTATGGCCTTTCTCTTGCAAAGAGCCCTTAAAAGTGTCATTTTTTACGTCACAGCAGAATCTGGTTGTCGTGCAAACTACAGAAGTTTGTTTTGTCTGCGTATCGTCGAGCACGGGCGTGGTGCTTCGGCGCGGAGAAAGGATCGCCGGTGACGGGAGCTAAGAGGTGACGGGAGAACAATTTATTGCAAGTGAGTGTTTTTGAAGACATAAAATGAAAGGAGAGGATAGGGAGTTGTCTGCTGGAGGAACAAGCAGAGGAGGAGGAGGAGGTAAACGGAGAGGGACGTGCCTGACACTAAGTACTCCCAGAAGGATAACGTTAGCTTCGTACAGGCAGCCAGGCTCGCAGCCTTGACCATGGACAGTTACTGTACCAACCCTGGATGACACCGTACTATCTGACCATGTCCAGCATCACACAGCCTGGGTGGTCTCCCCCTACACAACCTTTGTACTAAACCACACAAGCACATCCAGGCAGACACAGGAATGAGTAGAGGCTGTCCAACATGGTTGTTTCTAGCAATCAATGCAACCAAGAGCCAATATAAGGTGCAGATTAGAATCTGATGAAATAAAACAGAAAATTGCCTATAACTTAATGTAACATGTATTAAACAGCAGTTTGTCTTGTCAGTCTTTCACATGTTTTTAAATAAAAATAACATTTTCATCAAGTTTCTGGGAGAACTTGCATTAATAAGCGAAACAATACAAATCCACACATAAGTTTGAGTATCTGTGTCAAATCGTGCGACGTGGGCCTTTGGGCCAAACTTGTTTCCGAGGCGTTTACCAGCCTCTTTCATGTCCCCCACCTCCAGGCTCCAGGCTCCCCCCATCAACACGACTCATTAGCTGTTGTTACTTTCCCCCCTTCTTATTTTTTTTTGTTCGGTAAGATGTGCTAATTATTCCCCTCCATATTTTAAAGCCCGCACGATTACCAACAGGTAATTAACATTTGATGAGAGTCATGCGTGTGAGTTTGACGCCAAAAATTAAAGATAAAAAGACGAAAAAAAAGATCAGAAGGAGAGTCTGACAGAAATTAGCAGTGATAGGTTTAATTTTATTGATCTGTGCCATTAAATCCATGCAGTGGTGCACAGACATGTTCACGTCATCAGTTTGGAGGAAGGCAGAGGTGTAAGACGTGAGAGCGCGAGTGTTAGGGGGTTAGGAGCACATTGACTGACCTGAATCTGCTGCTGGAGGAGGTTGATTTTGTGCTGCTGCTGCAGGAGCTGCTGCTGTTGTCTTGCAATCTGGTGGGAAAAAGAGGAGATTTAATTTAATCATTTAATACAGTGTTTCTGTAAGAGGGTGGTTGATGTGCGTGTTTCTATGAGCAATTCTAGACATTTAGAAACAAGTGCAGCTAATGGGTAATAATATATGATGCCATTTTTTGTTTGGGCATGTTCTATATAATTTTCCTATAAATACCTGTCTCTGCACATATATTATTGGATATCTTGTGGGTGTTGTAAAGGGCTATATAAATAAAAATTGATTGACTGATATTTTGAATAAAACGAAAATGAATAACACACGTCATCAAAATACTATACGGATAAAATAAAATGTACCAAATTAAAAAATGTCCCGTGTTTGGGACATCCATCATTTTGTCTCACCTTTTGAATGAATGTATATAATTTTATTTCTCAAGTTTCTCTGAACAAAATGTGTTAATTTAGATGAGTAACAATTGGCCTATTACATAAAATGGCAACCATCTTCCAGAATAATTGATAAACATCTAGAAATGACTGTTTTATGTGAGAATTGGATGAAATAGACGACAAACTGCATGCTAAAAATTTCATTCTAACAAGATTTTCACTCTTCTAAATCAACATTTTTGACCTGCTCAGCATCAGAAAGACAGAAAACCTAATTGTTTCACTAGATGGATTGATAAAAAAAAAGGGAACAAAGGAGAGAAAGGTGCACGGGTGGTGTTGGGGTGACAGTGGTCCCCCCCTGAGTGATGAGCAGCCACACAGCAAATCTCTCTCCTCCCAGCAGACCCTCTCTCTCTCTCTCACTCTACATGCCCACTTCATTGAGCGTGACAACCTAGTTTTAAGTGTCATTTAATTTTCATTTTTAAATATAATTACAAAGTGTTCACTGTAAGATATCGGTCGTCTGCAAATGTGTCAAGATTAATTTGTGCTGGCTTCCTCACGAGTGTCAACAGTTAATTACTGTGTTGTATCTTGATGGCTTGATGACATTCTCGCTCCCAGCAGGCTCTCTCCCTCTCCCCCCATCTCTACCTCTCTCTCTCTCTCTCTCTACGCCCCCCCCCCCCCCCCCTTCATTTCATTAATATTCCTCCATTTCAAAATAACATGAGAAAATAAAACATCTGATACCTCTTGTTCATTTTATCCCCGCAGTGTCCACAAAGCTCACGGAGTTCAGTGTCGTTTGCAAATGAACATCATTGATTGGGGGGGGGGGGGGGGGGGAATCAATACTGTTAATGTATTATTAGTGTACTATGACCAAATGCATCACTCTAAGGTATGGTCTATTTCTTCATCTACCACAGGAAGGTCTGAGAGTGTGCTGAGAAAACTCTGAGTGAACTCCTCGCTGATAATTGACTCATAGCCATTAGAGTGGCTGGTGATAATAAAAGTGTCGCCTGTGTGGATAGTTTGTGTCCTTATTTCTTCCCAGACATTAACACACTTCATGGCCTCGGCTAATTTGCTGATTTGTACAATATGGCTCATTGGCCTGATTTGTGCCGCAAATCTAATGCCAAGCTTGTTCTAATAGGAGTCGATTTATAAGATATAGAGAGACTTCCGTGTTTAACACAACGTTTAATTCACACATTCCGTCGCATTTGTTAGTACAAGTCATAATAACGTTTTCCCAACCACCCGGCATAAATGCGGGCGAGAGAGCATGACCAACACATCTGAAGCAATGTCGGATATCACGTCTCTTAAATCTAATATTATTCCACAATTTCTACGGAGGAGTCAGATTTTTATTGGCACATTTCAAGCATGAAATTTGATATGGAATAGAGCTGACAGTTTGTAACAAATGTACTTAAAGGGGTTTATTATGGGGGATAAAAAGAGAAATAAACTCATTTATAATGTGAAGTGTGAGTTTTACATAGCGGGAAAGAGAGAGGGTAAAGCCGGTAAACAGTTACCTGCTCCTGCTGCTGACGAGCTAACTCCATTTGCTGCCTCTGTTTCTCCATCTGTGAGGCGGCGAGCTTCTTCTGTTCGTCATGAGCCGCCAGAAGCTGCTCTCTCAGGCTGATGAGCTGGGTGATCATTGTGGAGAGCTGGTGTTCCTTTTCTGCCAAGCTCTCTGGAGTTCCTAGATGTGAGAGGGAGGGGGGGAGAGAGGAGACGTCAGGACACAAGTGCAATAAAGGAACACACATTTGGAGCGTTTGCGTCATAAATATAGATACAAGTGTGTGTTTCTCTGCAAAGATAAGAGGAAAGTCTGCAGGAAAAAGTAAAGTAGCAAAATAGAAGCTCACAGATGAGTACAGATGACTGTTATTGTACCTGTATGTAGATTTGAGCCCAGCATCCATATTGATAAAAACAAAAGTAAAAGGATAATATAAAACCATTAAAATCATGGTAAAGAATATACACTATACACACGTTACTTAAAAAACAATTGTTACATCAATAGAGATGTTGCCAGTGAGCCACAGTAACTGTGTATATGCAGTATGTTGAACACTCAAACGATGACTCAAAGTGTTTTTTTTACTCACTAAAAAAAAGAGTTCCCCCTCCAGGGACGATAGAGTACCTACTACTGTGGTGAACAAGTGAGTTTAGATTCAGTTGTGACTCTCAGGGCAGCTGACTGGTCCATTTAATGATCGGCCCAGATCTATTTTCGTCCTTCAAAGCCCGATTTTCAGACCATGTGCTGCACACAACGCTCATTGTATTGCGCTATTGTGCTGTTCTCAATATAAAGTACAAAGAAAACCACACAGGCGGCAACCAACTGCAGGGAATTCACAAGAGAGTGTTGAGGTCACAAAGAGCCCGGAGTTGTCTGTTTTACTGTTGCCGGTGTTCACAGCTTTCAAAGGAGGAAGGGGAAGGAATCGCTCCGGCACATGGATAAAATGCCGCAGGGAGCTGTCACACGGAGGTGGCAGCTTATGATAGACTACCAGTCGTGAGTATGAGAGGAAGTGTTGGGTCTGTGTTTGTTCTGGCCTTCAAACTGTGCAAGTTAAGAATGGATTTCTTTTGAACGTGGCTGCGGATGTAGGTTGTGGCCCAATGCGAGGAAGGAACGATTAGATGTTTGCTTGTGATTCAGGATTTGTTAAAACAGTTGTTAAACATGCGAGATGGGGAGATTTTGAATAGCTCTATGGTCCATGCACATTTAAAAAGTGTTTGAAACCATTTTTATCTTTAAGTTTTCATCCTTAAATCTATAATACAGCCATATTGAACTTTAAAGCATTATATTTTTCAAGAAAATCATTATTTACTGTAGATCTTTGTTACTCTTGGTTGAAATCTCCGACTCCTGATTTGCTGTTTCGCTTCCAATCATGCTGTTTTTGTGGCACACTGAGCAAAGTTGTGAGACAACAAGCGACTGAGCGAGAGCGTTTTCATGAGCAGGGAAGAAAGTTTTCTTTCCGTTTTTCCTTGCACCCGAATATTTTCTTTCCTAAGCGAAAAAGAATTTGTGTGCTTTGCACCGTGAGCTCAGGAATGAGGCGCAAACATCGCACCAAGTGTGAGCGCTTGTCTCTTGTGCAGTGACGGACCAATAGGCCGACTCCTCTGTTTACAGTCACATGTCCACACTGTGTGTGCAGCAGACAGAGCAGCTGCACCGCTCTCTCCCTCCGCCTAATCAATGCTAAGTGATCCTACCATTGACTTACACAGCAAACATAATTGCCAGTGAGAGGCTAGACAGTAACTCACTCTCCTGCCACTGCAACCCTTTGTGACAAGCTGATCTGGGAGAACATTCAAAACACAGAGAGAGAGGGAGAGAGAATATGAGAGGGGGATAAAAGCATGCAGAGATGGAGATAACGGTACAGTGAAGTCTGGCCCGGGGCCAACAGGAGAAGCAGAATTCCTTCCTGGGTGTCTTCCTCTCGTCTCTGGCCACATCTGTCTTTAGTTTCTGCGAGCGCTCCCAGCGGCCCCCTCGACTCAAACTATTTTAATTTGACTAAACACCTGATTTATTTTATCTCTTCGATGAGGAAAGCCGTTTGTCTTAATAGGCCCTGTCAACCTCCAGAACCCATTCAGGGCAATTTACTGGCACGCTTGTCTGAACCTCACTCTGCCTCTGCTGCCTGCTGCAATGGAAGAGAGCTGCAATTCTCCATTTATCCTCCTAACGAAAAAAAAGCACCTAAAAGCGGCCATTCATTGGGGCTGTGTGCACTTTCCAAGGGCTGAATTGACTTCTTATTCACCCGACGACACTTGTTGTGAATAGCTTATCTGTAAAATTGATACAATCAGAACCAATTTTATTAACCTTTGGCCGTGTCCATGAAGGAGCTGCCTTTACAAGATGCATCAGTCGTCGTCGTCGTCGCAATAAATCACAGCTATCAATACAGCGGCGGAACGATGGAGGAACGGACTGAAGGCATGAAAAGGGAAGAACGAGAGATCAATTAAAAAAAATGAAATAATCAAGCAGGTAAAAAAAATTGGGGCCATTAGGCCTCACAGACGACCTTGAGTTGCGAACCAAACATCTGGTCTCAATGATGTCCTCTCAGTCTGTCTCAAAGCATATTTTTTAGGTGATTACACAGTAGTTCAATAGTGTCTACGCTATATAAAAAAAGCACATGTGTCAAAGTCCAAGAATGTGAAGGGGGACTGCTTCCACAGAAGGATCTGATGAACTAGTCTGAGTGTGAAGAGCTCAATTCTGCCTGGACACCAAGAGAATACTAACAGGGGGCCCATTGTTGTGATATTGAGTTGAACTGTGTGGAGGCAGAAGTGCCCTCTGAATTCACATGTGTAACTGTGTGGAGGCAGAAGTGCCCTCTGTGTCATTTGGATGCTTCCGTTTCGCTCTCCTTTAAAAACATGAAGCATTTATACTGTTCCTAGTAGAAAATCAGGCTCATGTGTTTTCTGTTGACTGGTTAGTGTAAGAAAAAAAAAAAAAAAAAAAAAGTCTTTCTTTCTGCTTTAAATTATGGATCGGTTTTAAAAATCCAGATAAAAGTTTTATTGGGCGGTGCAGAGCGGCAGCGTCGTGGTCTGTGTCTAACCAGCCTGACAAAAGAGGCCGTTTCCTGCATATTGCATGGCTTTTAACAGTGGTGTGTCCCGGGGTCTGACTGTTAACATGTCTCCTCACATTGCACTCCTGATGGCAGACAGACAGACCAGAGATGCCTTGGCGCTACATAAACTGGCCCAGACTTAACGTTATGTGACATCCCCCCTGTTTTAGACGTTTGAGGCTCAGTGGGACAATACCGGCCCGGCAGAGGAAGAGGATCCCAGGAGTGACTGGTCACGCTGTGCTGGCACTTTTCCTGTCCCTCCTCCTCCTCAAGCCAAAGTGTTAACTTCAGAGATGCTAGACTGACAACCAGGAGGAGGAGACGATACAGTGTCCTTGTTCAGTTTCAGCCCGTTCAGCGTTCACCTTTTTGAGATTCCTGCCTCTTTTAAACGTCACAAAGTAGGGCAGAAAACATCAACGGGTGACTAAATAAATGATAAGAGGAAAACAAGCAGAGCCATGGTTGCTTGGGGAGGGATGGGGGTATTTGAGCCTTGGGGTCTTTGGATAAAAGGCACTTTGTAGGGGTGCGATTTGTTCTGTCCAATACCCACGTCTCCCTCTCTCTTGGCTCCCTCCTCTTTGCTCTAATCAAGCAGTCTCTAATTTGGGTTCCAAGTCCAGTACCGGGGAAAAAGAAGGAGGCTTGTTACTTTGAAGAGTCCCGAGTGAATAACACAGATAAAAGATTCAAGCACAAAAAAAGAAAGAAGAAAAGCGAGGGAGGGCGAGGGTGAAAAGGGGGAAAATCACAAGGCACCCTATTCTCTGCCCTTCCTTTGGTCGGGACAGCTGAGCCATTATGACCAGATCTGAATTGAGTTTTTTAAAACGCAAGAAGACTGGAATTTCTTTGTCTCTCTATCAGTCGGCCATTGTGGACGCATCCATACGCTGCGAGGCCGTCCTAAGTAAATTAGGACTTGTCTAAATGCTACGATTGTACCAAGCTGTATCCACACGCAGACCGCACATAGCTTGAATACCTTGCATGCTGAGGCTCTCTCCCTCCGCGCTCTCCTTAAGTGTGTGAACGTAGACATGAGTGTGTACAGATGTGCGCTGCGTGCCGCTCCGATCAATAATAGGTGCGCGGCGCGAGGTAAACGCACACGCGTGTGTGTGTGAACTCGCTGCGGTCACCTGACCCTTTGTCTATTCTTTCCGTGGAGCGCACAAAGAGCCAATTGAGTCGAAACTAATGGCAACTATTGGTACCTTCTTCTCAAAATGGAATGATTATTTTGCTCACTGACCCTTCACCAAAACCATAAAACTGCTTCCACTAACGCAAGAAAAACAAGCCAGTGTTTGGACCAAATGTGCATTTAAAGATTGGTCAGAAAAACAAGATTATTGTGCTATTATATACAGCGAGTCAACAATGCTCTAAACCATACGTGTTTCCAGTAATATACACGTCTCCATGTCCTACAACGAAGACAATATGAGCAGCAGCTGTTTTACCTGGCTTGCTGCCTCCGCCGTGATATAAAAGCTGTTAATCTTGCCAATAAAATCCCATTAACAAGCGTGAGTAATGACTCACGAGCATATCATCCACTGGCAGCGGTGACAGTCAGTCACTTCCTATACGGCACAGTTAGTTAAACACTGAAGAAGAAAAATGAGCTTGTTGGGAAAAAAAAAAGTCAGATGTCAATTTTTTTTAAAACCACTTCAACTTTTATGATAGTCTAAATCAGCCATTTGGTAATATAAGCTTCTAATGGTATATCTGTGTGCACATATAGCATGAGCACTGCGGGGTGTAATTATAATAATTTTAATGGCACAGCAAATGATTTTCTTTGATAAATATGCCGTGATTGGCGTGTGGAGAGGTTGTTAATAAAAGCACACTTCATCCACGGTGGGTGCTGTTCACGCTGAACACCGACGCAGGCTAATATTTTGATGATGGAGGAAGCTTCACTCTCAGCAATAATTACGCTTGTGCTTGAAGCGCCAGCACTTCACTGTCTGTCCATGACACGGGACGACGCACTTCATCAAAGCCTGGATAGAGGCTCGACCTGAAAAGATTACTTCGCGAGCAGTGCCAGTGACCCTGAAATTCACACTGTAGAAGAAGAAGAAGAAGAAAAAAAAAAAAAACGTTCTTTCTGGTTTTTCAACAACTGAACATGTTATTCTTTGAATTTGTAACACAAGCGCGACAAACCACAAATCCTTACACGGCAGAGAATGCTGTATGTGTGCATAGCAGCATCTAGTAAAGATCTCTGCATGAAAACAAAGATTGTCCCCAGTCCCTCTATTCATCGCTCATGGCCTTTATGACGATGAGTCTGACCCCGGTGACCTTAAATTATATATATAAAAAAAACAAAAAACATAGCAGCGTTTTCAAGGTCTCGTTCACACAAAGGGTGCAAAGCTTGTGAGACAGTGATCAAGGCAACAGCTTACTGTCTGTGGAACCTTGGGAGTGAATTAGGAGTTAGATGTTATCTCATTCTTTTCACAGAACATTTATTCATCGGCCTTATCTATACAGATGATAATTAAAGCAGAGCAGTACTTGTTTCTTTAGGCCGCGCGAGTGCGAGTGATCTTTCAAAAGACTTCGAGACTGTTTGTCTTTGACGGCTACATGTATCAACAATGCCGGCGCTTTGTGCAGGGTTTAATCCAGATCACGGAGCGACACGCCGAAAACGGGGAGAAAAGACAGCTGAGGCCAGTGTAGGTGTTCACAAAGACGAGCACGAGAACACCTGTTTGGTTCTCGAGTTGTCAAGACATTGACACGCAAACCAACTAACCCCGGGAGGTGTGACACAACGCTTTCACTTTTTGGGGAGGAGGAATGGGGGGGAAAAAAGCTGCTCCACAAAACAAAACAACAACAACACGTCAAACCCGGTGAATATAATTCTTAAGAGAAACAAAGTATTCTCTTCCTCACACACACACACACACACACGAGCACAGCTATTGCTCCTTTAGCTCCAGCGCCACAAGCTAAATTCCTCAATTCATTAGAGGAGAAAAACACACAGTCCAACACTCTCATACATTCATCTGGTAAATGTGGCCTGAGGAATAATGATTTACTGTGGCTCATATTTCACCTGAGTGCACAGGGCAAACAGTTGACTGAAGTGTTGTGGAGAAA